>NC_143035.1:8260000-8417500 GCF_057628025.1 Oncorhynchus mykiss | reverse complement strand
TGTAATCGGCCATAATCCAAAAATTATCCAAAAATGCCAATTACATAATCCCAAAATCCAGATTACCGATTGTTATAAAAACTTGAAATCAGCCATGCCGATTAATCGGTCGGCCTCTAATATGTGTGTGTATATATATACACACACACACACACACACACACACACACACACACACACACACACACACACACACACACACAAAACACTCACCAAACACAGACAGTACCAGTCAAATGTTTTGAACACCTACTCATTCAAGGGTTTTTCTGTTGGGGGAAAGGTGATGACTTCCCTTCTACCAAACAGACAGAGGGACAGGAGGAGAGAAGTATACCTGATTATTAAGTTACCAAACCTACTGGTGGGCTGTTAACGATACAAGACAATAGGCTTTGATAGAAATGCTAGTCAGACCAATTATAACAAACAAATAAATGGTCTTCCCACTATATAGCCTGCTAATGGGTATTTGATCTCACTTATTGACATTGAGCTGACCTGTCAGACTAAAGGTATTGGAATCAGATGCACTCATTATGACTCTCCAACACAACTCCAGGCCCACTCTGCTTCCCATGGAGCCAGGTAACCGTGGCGATGGTGTCTGTGGAGACCGGGGGTGGATTAACGTCTCCCCTGCCAGTAACCATGCCACGCCTCGACACACACACAATGGGAGGGGACAACACTAAGCCTGAGGGGACTGGCAAGCACACGTAAACACACACACACACACACACATACACACACATACACAAGGCAATGCCTGGATGGTGGCTACTGTGACAGACAGAAACATACATAGGCACACAAGTTGAAGCATGCATGCATACACACACAGACTGTACACACACACCCCGCATACAACTGAGCAGCTATTCATTTGGGGTCAGAACACTCCCCTCTAACAGGGCAGTTGGCAGTGAGGTTTGTCCTGTTTGACAACCATCTTTACTATCAAATCATTCTCCTACACCCTGGCTCCAGTCCAACAACGAGAGGACATAAAATCATGTTTTATTTTCTTCTTTCTCTTTTTATCTCTCTGGGGGAATATTATCCATAAAAGCAGAGTGGAACCGAGAGCGGCGAGCAGCGTTTCCAAGGGGAGGAGTTAGGGCATTGCACTCTTAACCTTTTTTTCCTAATGGAACTTTAAAGCGCTGGGGTAATGTGCTTCCTGCGGAGAGTAGTTGGGAATGGCTGCAGCTATTAAATGGTAATAGGGGTGCTTTTAAGCCTTGAATGGTCCCGAGCCTCTTGGAGAGGAGAGGTTAGAGGGTTAGTTGTGCTTCAGAGACGCAACCCTTGAGGGAACTGCATTATTAAACCCAATAAGACCCAATTAACTGCTTTAGAGTTTGTACCTATCTAATTGTCAGTCGTCGGTACAACCTAATGCTATTTTTTGCGTGCAGGGAAAGGTCTGATCGCTGTGACCTCTGACCTTTACCTTAGCCCAAGGGTCGTCTCTCCCTGCACTATGCTCCCTCAAGTCACCGTGGCTGGGGTCAGAGTGCCCACCTGTGGGTACATGTCCCAGGTCAATCAGTATAGCCTATAGAGGCTTCAGCAGGGTGTATTTTAGTCCTCAGTTGTTAATGCCGCAAATGGGAGAAGAAATATATGTTTTTCAGTTTTCTCATACTGAATATTCAAATCAAAATGTATTTGTATTTGTGCGCTGAATAGAACAGGTGTAGACCTTACAGTGAAATGCTGACTTACAAGCCCTTAACCAACAATGCAGTTTTAAGAAAAATACAACAACAAAAAAGTTACAAATAAAAGTTCCAAATAATTAATGAGCAGCAGTAAAATAACAATTGCGAGGCTATATACAGTTGGGAACCGGTACATAGTCAATCTGCGGGGACACCGGTTAGTCGAGGTAATTGAGGTGATATGTACATATAGGTAGAGTTATTAAAGTGACTATGCATAGATGATAACAGAGAGTAGCAGCGGTGTAAAAGAGGGGGGGGGGGGGCAATGCAAATAGTCTGGGAAGCCATTTGATTAGATGTTCAGGAGTCTTATGGCTTGGGGGGTAGAAGCTGTTTAGAAGCCTCTTCGACCTATACTTGGCGCTCTAGTACCGCTTGGCGTGCGGTAGCAGAGAGAACCGTCGATGACTAGGGTGGCTGGAGTCTTTCATTATTTTTAGGGCCTTCCTGTGACATCGCCTGGTATAGAAGTCATGGATGGCAGGAAGCTTGGCCCCAGTACTGGGCCGTACGCAATACCCTCTGTAGTGCCTTGTGGTCGGAGGCCGAGCAGTGATGCAGCCCGTCAGGATGCTCTCGATGGTGCAGCTGTAGAACCTTTTGAGGATCTGAGGACCCATGCCAAATCTTTTCAGTCTCCTGAGGGGGAATAGGTTTTGTCGTGCCCTCTTCACGACTGTCTTGATATGCTTGGATCATGTTAGTTTGTTGGTGATGTGGACGCCAAGGAACTAGAAGCTCTCAACCTGCACCACTACAGCCCCGTCGATGAGAATGGGTGCGTGCTCGGTTCTCCTTTTCCTGTAGTCCACAATCATCTCCTTTGTCTTGATCACATTGAGGGAGAGGTTGTTGTCCTTGCACCACACGGTCAGATCTCTGACCTCCTCCCAAAAAGCTGTCTTGTCGTTGTCGGTGATCAGGCCTACCGCTGTTGTGTCATCTGCAAACTTAATGATGGTGTTGGAGTCATGCCTGGCCATGCAGTCATGAATGAACAGGGAGTACAGGAGGGGACTGAGCACGCACCCCTGAGGGGCCCCCAGTGTTGAGGATCAGTGTGGCGGATGTGTTGTTACCTACCCTTAGCCTTGGATGAGAGAGCATAAATAAAGTGTGTGTGTGTGTGTGTGTGTGTGTGTGTGTGTGTGTGTGTGTGTGTGTGTGTGTGTGTGTGTGTGTGTGTGTGTGTGTGTGTGTCTTCCTGTGCTTACGTGTGTGTGTGACAGATGCGGAGAAACATACACTGAATGTGCAAAACATGATAAAAAAAACTGCTCTTCCATGACATAGACTGACCAGGTGAATCCAGGTGAAAGCTGTGATCCCTTATTGATGTTAAATCCACTTCAATCAGTGTATATGAATGGGAGGAGAGAGGTTAAATACATATTTTTAAGCCTCGAGACAATTGTGCTTTTCAGAGAGTGAATGTGCAAGACATAAAAGGTAAGGGCCTTATAAACGAGGTAGGTGCTCCGGTTTGTGTCAAGAACTGCAACGCTGCTGTGTTTTTCAAGCTCAACAGTTTCCCGCGTGTTTCAAGAATGGTCCACAACCCAAAGGACATCCATCCAACTTGACACAACTGTGGGAAGCAATGGAGTCATCATGGGCCAGCATCCCTGTGGAACGCTTTCAACACCTTGTAGAGTCCATGCCCTGACGAATTGAGACTGATCTGAGGGCAAAAGTGGGTGCAACTCAATATTAGGAAGGTGTTCCTAATGTTTTGTACACTCAGTGTATTGACACCACTTAGACTGGGTAAAGGGGCTAAACAGCACCATTAAAAGCCACAAGAGAGCTGCTCTCAGCCACTAAATTGCCAATTCATTTGTGAAATCGACTCAATAAAGACCTCCTCCAATAGCAAGTAATGCACAGACAATCTGTCTCAGCAAGACACTCACTGTGAGAAGAGGACCAGAGATAAACAACTTTGGTGTCAAATTAGTCCTAAGTTTTACAGCCCATTGGCTACCATGATGGACCAAAGCTTTAATGATTATCCTGACCAATGTGTTTTTGGGTGTCTGAGCAAAAAAGAGAGGAAAATTCTGAAAGGGAGAGTTGGGGTGTGTGTGTGTGTGCGTGCGTGCGTGAGTGAGCGTGCGTGTGTGTGTTAGAGCCTTCAAGTCCAACCCAGGTCTCGGTGCTCTGGTGGCCAACTGGAGGGCCAAGGTGACTGGGGTTGGCAAGCAGAGGGCTTCCTGCCAGATGGACGGCCAGCCAAGACAGGGCCAGCCAAGAGAGGGTTGGATCTGATTAACACACTCATCTCTTCTTCACACACTAATGGTTGTAATGTACCGTTGTACCCCCCCACCCTCTCCACACACACACACACACACACACACATACAAACGCATGGTCTTTTTGGATACAATATGTGTCCCTGAGTCTCCATAGGGAGGGTCTATAATGTGTACAAAAGTGCAGGATACATGGGAAGAATGAATAGAGCAGAACTGTATAAGCAGTGTCACGGTGGATTTAAGCTAAATAACGGATCATATGACATTGTCACTTTGCCAACCCCCTCCTCCCCTCCTCTTGTCCATGTCCACCCTCATCTTAGCTGTACCTGCCAACTCGGTGCCATCTGTGCCAATCCACACACTGCCGTTACTGCACCCAGGGGGCATCAATCAGACAATCAACCTGGCACTTACAGAAGGACAATGACTGGACAAGAAGGGATGGTTGTGTGGTAAAGGGAAGTGTGTGTGTGTGTGTGTGTGTGTGTGTGTGTGTGTGTGTGTGTGCGTGTGTTTTCAGAGAGGTAACAGATTCGATTGTCCCTCCCTATAGTGGCATCCTTGGCTCCCAACAGCTGTCACTCACACTTTAACCCACTTTGCGTCATGGGCTGACGCACACAAGCATACGAGCATGCACGCATGCTTGCACCCTCTCCCAGTCCCCTCTCCCAGTCTTTTGCTCTCTCCTCCGATCAGAACGTTTTTCTTCATAGTCCTTTATCGAGCATTAGTTTGTTTAGCATCTGTCACTCTCCACCTCTCCTCTCGTTTATCAGATGGAGACCGCCTCGCTCATGACATTCCGAGGATAGCGTTGCTACGGCAACCACCGGTCCGAAAAATTATCGGAGACAATTGGGACGTTTTTAATGTGTTTTGGTTTTATATTAAAACAAATCGAAGATGCAGTGAGTGGGAGGGAGAAAGGGTAGAGAGAGAGGGAGATACATATTCTATCAGGGTTATTAACACTTAAAGGTCAGGGCTGTAGCGAATAGAGACTAAAGATGTAAGATTGAGGTGGGTTAAAGGAGCAAGCAAAAGATTTTGAGAGTGAGAGAGGGATAGTGATACAGGGAGTGAGAGACGGAGATTGTGAGTAAAATAAAGTGGGAGGGAGAAAGAGGAAGTGGTAGGGAGAGAGGGATCGTAAATAAGGAGAGAGGGATAGTGGAAGAGGAGAGATACGGAATATGGTGCAGTTGGTTAAACAGCCAAGGCTTTTCACTCAGGCCTGTAATAGGCAGATAAAGGCTCTGCTTCCCCTCTCTCTCTCTCTCATCCCTCGCTTCTCCTCCATTATCCCAGGCTCTCATTATTACTCTATGAACTACACGTGGGTTTTCTCTTCTTCTGTTCCCATCTCCTGCTTTCTCTCATCATCTGTGTTGTGCCTTATGAAATTAAATGTATAATTATGCTACTCGAAAGTATGGAATTGAGAAATGCACCTTTTATGTCTGGGTAGTTGAATGTGTATATTTCTATCTGTTTTATATGTGGGTTGTATGAATGTGGGTTTCATTTTTGTATCTGTTTTGTACGTGGGTTGTAATTTTGTATCTGTTTAGTATGTGGGTTGCATTTGCTCTAAGCTGTCCTCGACCTCTCTGTTAACCATCTTCCCCTTCTCCCTTCCTCTCATGTATTTCTCTCCACCTCTCATCTCTCTCTTCTCCTCTCACCCACTCTTATCTCTTTCACCCTCGTCTCACCCCTCACTCTCCTCCTGTCACCCTCTTACCACCTCTTACCCCCTTTCACCCACATCCCCCTCTCATCTCTCCTCCTCCCCCTTCTCATCCTCCTCTTATCTCTCATTTCCCTCTCGGGCAGAAAGTCATTTTCAGCAGGGAATGAAATCAGATGAGTTTCTTCCTGCTCTGTAGCAGAGAGAGAGCCAAGGTAAACCCTAAAGAAGATATAAACACTCCACCTCAAGCCGACGCCACAAAAAAGACAGATATCAGGAAAAATATTGCCATGCTGTCTCTCAATTTCAGAAGGCGAGCGGGAGAAATAGAGAGAACAAGAGAGGGAGAGGGAGTCGGGGATGATGAGGGAGATTTTAAAAAATAGCACATTCCTGGACAGCTTCAGAGTGCACAGTAGAGAGTCAGAGATTTGACAAACTACTTCATAACCAACAGAAAACATGTATATCTTCCATATCTTCAAGTATTCCGTTAAACCTTTTCACTAACATGCCTCCTTTAACTTTGAGAAGTGAACAGGTAACATCTTATGTATCTCAAACAGAGTTCAGTGTGTCAAATCGGAGGGTCTGTTGTCCGGACCTCTGGTAGTCTCTATGGGGGTACCACAGGGTTAAATTCTCGGGCCGACTCTTTTCTCTGTATATACAGTGCCTTGCGAAAGTATTCGGCCCCCTTGAACTTTGCGACCTTTTGCCACATTTCAGGCTTCAAACATAAAGATATAAAACTGTATTTTTTTGTGAAGAATCAACAACAAGTGGGACACAATCATGAAGTGGAACGACATTTATTGGATATTTCAAACTTTTTTAACAAATCAAAAACTGAAAAATTGGGCGTGCAAAATTATTCAGCCACCTTAAGTTAATACTTTGTAGCGCCACCTTTTGCTGCGATTACAGCTGTAAGTCGCTTGGGGTATGTCTCTGTCAGTTTTGCACATCGAGAGACTGACATTTTTTCCCATTCCTCTTTGCAAAACAGCTCGAGCTCAGTGAGGTTGGATGGAGAGCATTTGTGAACAGCAGTTTTCAGTTCTTTCCACAGATTCTCGATTGGATTCAGGTCTGGACTTTGACTTGGCCATTCTAACACCTGCATATGTTTATTTTTGAACCATTCCATTGTAGATTTTGCTTTATGTTTTGGATCATTGTCTTGTTGGAAGACAAATCTCCGTCCCAGTCTCAGGTCTTTTGCAGACTCCATCAGGTTTTCTTCCAGAATGGTCCTGTATTTGGCTCCATCCATCTTCCCATCAATTTTAACCATCTTCCCTGTCCCTGCTGAAGAAAAGCAGGCCCAACCCATGATGCTGCCACCACCATGTTTGACAGTGGGGATGGTGTGTTCAGGGTGATGAGCTGTGTTGCTTTTACGCCAAACATAACGTTTTGCATTGTTGCCAAAAAGTTCAATTTTGGTTTCATCTGACCAGAGCACCTTCTTCCACATGTTTGGTGTGTCTCCCAGGTGGCTTGTGGCAAACTTTAAACAACACTTTTTATGGATATCTTTAAGAAATGGCTTTCTTCTTGCCACTCTTCCATAAAGGCCAGATTTGTGCAATATACGACTGATTGTTGTCCTATGGACAGAGTCTCCCACCTCAGCTGTAGATCTCTGCAGTTCATCCAGAGTGATCATGGGCCTCTTGGCTGCATCTCTGATCAGTCTTCTCCTTGTATGAGCTGAAAGTTTAGAGGGACGGCCAGGTCTTGGTAGATTTGCAGTGGTCTGATACTCCTTCCATTTCAATATTATCGCTTGCACAGTGCTCCTTGGGATGTTTAAAGCTTGGGAAATCTTTTTGTATCCAAATCCGGCTTTAAACTTCTTCACAACAGTATCTCGGACCTGCCTGGTGTGTTCCTTGTTCTTCATGATGCTCTCTGCGCTTTTAACGGACCTCTGAGACTATCACAGTGCAGGTGCATTTATACGGAGACTTGATTACACACAGGTGGATTGTATTTATCATCATTAGTCATTTAGGTCAACATTGGATCATTCAGAGATCCTCACTGAACTTCTGGAGAGAGTTTGCTGCACTGAAAGTAAAGGGGCTGAATAATTTTGCACGCCCAATTTTTCAGTTTTTGATTTGTTAAAAAAGTTTGAAATATACAATAAATGTCCTTCCACTTCATGATTGTGTCCCACTTGTTGTTGATTCGTCACAAAAAAATACAGTTTTATATCTTTATGTTTGAAGCCTGAAATGTGGCAAAAGGTCGCAAAGTTCAAGGGGGCCGAATACTTTCGCAAGGCACTGTATCAACAATGTCGCTCTTGCTGCAGGTGATTCCCTGATCCACCTCTACGCAGACGACACCATTCTGTATACATCTGGCCCTTCTTTGGACACTGTGCCATACAACCCTCCTTCCGTGGCCTCCAACTGCTCTTAAACACTAGTAAAAAGAAATGCATGCTTTTCAACCACTCGCTGCCCGCACCCGCCCGCCCGACAAGCATCACTACTCTGGATGGTTCTGACTTAGAATATGTGGACAACTACAAATACCTAGGTGTCTGGCTAGACTTTAAACTCTCCTTCCAGACTCATATTAGTCATTCCAAAATAAAATCTAGAATCAGCTTCCTATTTCGCAACAAAGCCTCCTTCACTCACACCGTCAAACATACCCTTGTAAAACTGACTATCCTACTGATCCTTGACTTCGGTGATGTCATTTACAAAATAGCCTCCAACACTCTACTCAGCAAACTGGATGCAGTCTATCACAGTGCCTTCCATTTTGTCACCATAGCCCCATATACCACCCACCACTGCGACCTGTATGCTCTAGTCGGCTGGCCCTCGCTACATTTTTGTCGCCAGAACCACTGGCTCCAGGTCATCTATAAGTCTATGCTAGGTAAAGCTCCGCCTTATCTCAGCTCACTGGTCACGATAACAACACCCACCCGTAGCACGAGCTCCAGCAGGTATATCTCACTGGTCATCCCCAAAGCCAACAACCCCTTTGGCCGCCTTTCCTTCCAGTTCTCTGCTGCCAATGACTGGAACGAATTTCAAAAATTTCCCTCACTAACTTTAAACATCAGCTATCTGAGCAGCTAACCGATCACTGCAGCTGTACATAGCCCATCTGTAAATAGCCCACCCAATCTACCTACCTCATCCCCATATTGTTTTTAATTACGTTTCTTCTCTTTTGCACACCAGTTCTTCTATCTATCACTCCAGTGTTAATTTGCTAAATTGTAATTACTCCGCTACTATGGCCTATTTATTGCCTTACCTCCTCACGCCATTTGCACACACTGTATATAGACTTTCTTTTTTTCTATTGTGTTATTGACTGTACGCTTGTTTTTTCCATGTGTAACTCCATGTGTTGTTGTTTGTGTCGCACTGCTTTGCTTTATCTTGGCCAGGTCGCAGTTGTAAATGAGAAATTGTTCTCAACTAGCCTACCTGGTTAAATAAAGGTGAAATAAAAAAAAATCGAATAAATGTATCGCTGTGTACCAGCAGTGTGTACCAGAACTAAACCAGGATGTAACCACCAGTGTAGCGTGTGTTGTGGGTCAGAGAGCACTCGTGTTGACATCACACAGCAGACACAGCTCAAACACAACCCATTAGAGAGATAGTTGAGGCCTGGCCACTCTTGTGTTGTGAAGTTATCAGACACACTCTGAGTTTGCTAAGGGGGGTCTGTGTATCAGCAGCACGGAGTCCTTTTGGCTTTGAAGCTGATTCTAGGTTTTTAATCCTTGTTGTTTTCTCCACAGGTTCCTGCTTTGATCCAGGTTGTGTTCACAACAGTTTACCGTTGCTTTTTTAAAAATGTATACAGTGCATTCGGAAAGTATTCAGACCCCTTGACTTTTCCACATTTTGTTACTTTACAGCCTTATTCTAAAATTGATTAAATCGTTCCCCCCCCCCCCCCCCCCCCTCATCAATCTACACACAACACCCCATAATGACAATCAAAATGTATTTAAAATGTGATATTTAGGTTTTCAGACCCTTATCTCAGTACTTTGTTGAAGGACCTTTGGCAGCGATTACAGTCTCAAGTCTTTTTGGGTATGATGCTACAAGCTTGGCACACCCCCGAGTGTGGGGCTCCCGAGTGGCGTGGAAGTCTAAAGCACTGCATCTCAGTGCAAGAGGCATCACTACAGTACCTGGTTCGAATTCAGGCTGCATCTCATCCAGCCGTGATTGGGAGTCCCATAGGGCGGCGCACAATTGACCTCAATTGTCGAGAATAAGCCATTTAATTAGGCGACCAGTTCAGTAGTGGGGTGTAAGAAATGATCAGACTCATGACATCATAACCAGTCCAATAATGTTAATGAACAGTAACACACACCAGTCCAATAATGTTAATGAACAGTAACACATACCAGTCCAATAATGTTAATGAACAGTAACACACACCAGTCCAATAATGTTAATGAACAGTAACACACATCAGTGTTTAAAATAGAAAAAACAACCATCATTAGGAATTCTTAAATCACCAAATGCAAATGTTTATAGTTTCACAACCGTGAAAAGTTTTTCTGAAGGTGTAACGTTTTTAACCAGTTCGATAAAATGTAAATAGTGAACAATAACTCATTAACTTGTTATTTATTATGTGTGTGTGTGTGTGTGTGTGTGTGTGTGTGTGTGTGTGTGTGTGTGTGTGCCTATCAGTGGGAAAGCTGGGGGTGTTTCTTTTTAATTATTCTTTCTTTTTTTACCTTTATTTAACTAGGCAAGTCAGTTAAGAACGCATTTCTATTTACAATGACGGCCTAGGAACGGTGGGTTAACTGTCTTGTTCTTCAGTTTGATACGTTTATTGAAGTCTGGTTGACAGGGCAACTCGGAGGTCATGCTGGCTGTCCAGTTTGTTTCTGCTTTTAGTTTTCAGCATGGCCATAGCAGAGAAGCCACTTTCACACAGACGGGTAGTGCTGAACGGTAGCATGATTCTGATTTCATGACAGGAGAGAGCAGGATACTCTCCCATTACGCTGCACCAGGACATTGGCCGGTGTCATTTCCGGGAAGCACATGCACAGTCCGCGATCAAATGACAGCGCCACCGTCAGATCCTCTTCGTTGCTTGGCAACGTGATGCTTCCCATCTCCACCCGAAAGGCGTCCCGTATCCAGTCTCCTGTTCTCCTCCGGGGAAGTAGTCGCAAGAACATACCCTGCAGCTTGACAAGATGCTGTTTAACGGTTTGTTTGTGTGTCGCTTTGTTGATCAGATTCTGAATCTCAAAATCAGCACTGGGAAACATGTCAATCCTCCCATTAGAAGCATGATTTGCCCAAACACTTAGTTTCATCTTGAAGGCATCCACTTTGTCCCTCTGTTCAAATCGATTGTGCCACCTCCCTTGCATTGACACATTGAGAGAATTCAGATGATCAAAAATATCCAGCAGGTAGGGAACTTGCGCGAGCCATACCTCACAATCGGAATGTTCGGCAGAGATGACTTGTTTTCCGAAATAAATGCAACAATCTCCGAAGGAAATGCAGCAAAGGAAGCTCATAAAAGGCGACCCAACACTTTACCCTTGGAAAGACAGCGGACTTCTGCTTGGTAAAGAATCTGCTGGTCCTCCCTCGCCATATCCCTGCAGAAGGCCTGAAAACGCCTGCTTTTCGTGGAACTCTTTTTTTTGATATAGTTGACACACTTGATCACATCCTGGAGAGTGGCGTGGAGCTCAGGCACCATGTCCTTCGCTGCCAATGCCTCCCTGTGTAGGAAGCAGTGGTTCCACGTTGCACTCGGCGCTCTCTCCAGTATCGGCTTTGCTACTCCGGGGTAGCTTTCCCGTCATGGCAGCTGCCCCATCAGTGGTCACTCCGACGCACCCATCCCAGGCCAATCCCACAGAGTCCAGGTACATATCCATTGTGTTAAAGACAGCCTCTGTGGTGGTGGTGGTGGGAAGATCCTGACTAAAGAGGAACTGCTCCTCGAAGTTATGATCCCAGACGTGTCTGATGTAGACCATTAGCATTGCATGGTTAGCCACATCCGTGGATTCATCAAGCTGCTGTGCGTAATGGCCATTTGCACTGGTGCTCTCTGATGTCTGGTGCGTTATGTCCTCAGACATGTCCTGTATTCTACTCCTCATGATGTCATTGGATAGCGGTACGGTTTTAAGTTGGCGGTTGACTCTCCCAAGATTTCAGTGCACAACAATTGTGTGTGACATTTGGATCCGCGTGTGTGTGTGGGAGGCGAGAGCGTTACTGTGTTCGTCAGTGAGTGAGTGCAGCGTGAAGAGTCCCAACGTAGCTAGTCATTTCACCAATGCGGACACACTGCTCGTGTAAAGTCAGCAACAATAAGCGGTGCAGCAGTTACCTTTCAAATCGTTTAATGTTATATACAGTTGAAGTTGGAAGTTTACATACACCTTAGCCAATTACATTTAAACTCAGTTTTTCACAATTCCTGACATTTGATCCCAGTAAAAATTCCCTGTTTTAGGTCAGTTAGGATCACCACTTTATTTTAAGAATGTGAAATGTCAGAATAATAGTAGAGAGAATTATTTATTTCAGCTTTTATTTCGTTCATCACATTCCCAGTGGGTCAGAAGTTCACATACACTCAATTAGTATTTGGTAGCATTGCCTTTAAATTGTTTAACTTGGGTCAAACGTTTCGGTTAGCGTTCCACAAGATTCCCATAATAGGTTGGGTAAATTTTGGCCTATTCCTCCTGACAGAGCTGGTGTAACTGAGTCAGGTTTGAAGGCCTCCTTGCTCGTGCACTCTTTTTCAGTTCTGCCCACAAGTTTTCTATAGGATTGAGGTCAGGGCTTTGTGAAGGTCACTCCAATACCTTGACTTTGTTGTCCTTAAGCCATTGTGCCACAACTTTGGAAGTATGCTTGGGTCATTGTCCATTTGGAAGACCCATTTGCGACCAAGCTTTAACTTCCTGACTGATGTCTTGAGATGTTGCTTCAATATATCCACATCATTTTCCTACCCCATGATGCCATCTATTTTGTGAAGTGCACCAGTCCCTCTGCAGCAAAGCATCCCCACAACATGATGCTGCCACCCCCGTGCTTCACGGTTGGGATGGTGTTCTTTGGCTTGCAAGTCTCCTCCTTTTTCCTCCAAACATAATGATGGTCATTATGGCCAAACAGTTCTATTTTTGTTTCATCAGACCAGAGGACATTTCCCAAAAAAGAACGATCTTTGTCCCCATGTGCAGTTCCAAACCGTAGTCTGGCTTTTTTTATGGTGGTTTTGGAGCAGTGGCTTCTTCCTTGCTGAGCGGCCTTTCAGGTTATGTCGATATAGGACTCGTTTTACTGTGGATATAGATACTTTTGTACCTGTTTCCTCCAGCATCTTCACAAGGTCCTTTGCTGTTGTTCTGGGATTGATTTGCACTTTTCGCACCAAAGTACGTTCATCTCTAGGAGACAGGACGCGTCTCCTTCCTGAGCAGAATGATGGCTGCGTGGTCCCACGGTGTTTATACTTGCGTACTATTGTTTGTACAGATGAATGTGGTACCTTCAGGCATTTGTAAATTGCTCACAAGGATGATCCAGACTTGTGGAGGTCTACAATTTGTTTTCTAAGGTCTGGGCTGATTTATTTTGATTTTGCCATGATGTCAAGCGAAGAGGCACTGAGTTTGATGGTAGGCCTTGAAATACATCCTCAAATTATGTCAATTAGCACATCAGAAGCTTCTAAAGCCATGACATAATTTTCTGGAATTTTCCAAGTTGTTTAAAGGCACAGTCAACTTAGTGTATGTAAACTTCTGACCCACCGGAATTGTGATACAGTGAATTATAAGAGAAATAATCTGTCTGTAAACAATTGTTGGAAAAATTACTTGTGTCATGCACAAGTAATTTGCCAAAACTATAGTTTGTTAACAAGAAATGTGTGGAGTGGTTGAAAAACTAGTTTTAAAGACTCCAACCTAAGTGTATGTAAACTTCTGACATCAACAGTATATATACACTACCGTTCAAAAGTTTGGGGTCATTTAGAAATGTCCCCGTTAGAATCAAAGCATGATCAAAGACTGTTGGTCAACTTTCTTCTCCCCACCTCCTCCTCTCTTCCTCCTCTCCTCCCTAGTGAATATATGGAATCAGAAGAACTGAGTAATGATAACTGATGATAACTGATAACTAATGATAACTGATAACTGCTCCCAGTCCTACATATTTCCCTCCTTTACAGCACCCCCATCTCTCTCTTTCTTCCTCCTCCTCTCCCACTTTCTTTATTCCTTTTCTCTCCATCCCCTGTGGGGGGATTTGTGTAGTAAGCGTAGCATGAAGTGCCCGAACGCTCAGAGCCAATGTGTGTCTTAGATCTTCGTCACCTTAGACGCCAGCCACCTGTGTCTCGCAGCCATGGAGATAATGTTGCTGGGGAGATTGATGTGAATGTAGACAGGGCTATACTACTCGCTTGCACAGAGTTCTGATGAGGCAGGTCCAGAATGGTCACACTCCAAAATCTCTAGCTACATCCATGTCTCTCACTCTTCCCTATGGTTCTTACTTTTCTTAATGCAATGTGTATTCTCAGCTGTTAGATTGCTGAATGTTGGAATGGCTGAAGGTGCAGGTTAAATACATAGGTTTCAGTTTCAGATCAAAGAGGAGGATTTAGGGTTCAACTGTCACTGTTTTATATGGAGCATTTAGGAGCCTGGCCACTGCTATAAGCCCCCTACAGACACACACCCTCTCCCTTGCGTTCTCCCCCCCCCCCCCCCCCATCTCCCTCGCTCCTCTTCTCTCCCCTCTATTTTATGGTTGCTGGCATTGACAGAAATGCTTATTTCTGAATGGCGAGGGCGGACATTTGTCGAAGCACTGAGTTAGAGGGCGGTGTTCCTGTAGTTGTGTGATGCTGATACGGCACTCAGGTTTTTTCATCGGACTCCTTTCCTTTATCTCTGTGTCTGAATGATTGAAAGATATTTCTCGGTTGTGAATAGACTCTCTTCTCCCCCCCCCCCCCCCCCCCCCCCCCCTCTTCTCTCTTTGTTGCTAGAATCCATATTCTCTCTGGACTGATACTAGTCTGACATGAGCAGGGGCGCTTTCACTGGGAACGGGGGGGGGGGGGCATTTTGTCCCGCCCTGGATATGAGTATACTTGTCTTGATGAACTTTCCTTTTGTACTGCCAATGGTAGGTCCTGATTTAATAATTTAGTGATGAATTTTGTCCCTTCTCTCTCTCCATGTAGCTCCGGACGCCACTAAAGACCCGTGTCTGAAGGTGCGCTGCCCTGCTCACAAGGTGTGTTTCAGCCACGACTACCAGACAGCCATCTGCACCAACACCAACCACAAGCAGCCTAGACACAGGTAAGACTCTCATAAAGCACACCATTAGCCCTTAGTCCTCTACAATGTGCGGTAAAGGAAAAGAAAAGCTCAAACTCGAATGCCTTTCTTTCGCTTAATGGCTTTAATGATGTATATACTTTAGTAACCTATAGTACACCCTGGCCTGGTATTAGCCACACCACCCACCTGCCTCCTAAGTGCAAATCATGTGCAATCCCCGTGTCCTAGCCTCTCTCTGCAGCCATTGAAGTCCGCGGAAGTATGCACTCTGCATGGCATTTCCTCGGCTTCTATTACTGCTCTTGTCCACTGAGATGACATTTGATTGACAGAGAGAACAGGAAGAAGGGGGAGGAGGAGGGGGGGGGAGCATATCATTACATATAGCATCTCTGTGGGGGATAGAAAGAAGGGGGAGGCGTGGGCCCCTCTCAACACTTGATCTCGGTGCCTCTCTCCAGTCTTCTGTTTAATACAAACAAATCTAAATTATGCAATGGCCGTTAATAGGGAGTAAGTGCTCGTTACTCATAATTACTGGCGCCTCTGGGTGTACAGGCGCAGAGAAGAGCAGAACAGAGACTCGTCACTTGAGGGCTCCAAGCACGTCTTCTGTCGCTACCACTGCTCTGCTGATCCAGTTTCAAACTGAATTTATCAGAAAAAGAGCCTGTGTACATTAACATGCATTCAATTGTTGCGAATACTCTGGTTAGTACAATAGTTAGATTAAAATGTTGACAATGCTTTGCAAGAATAATGATTTCCCTTACAATCCGGTTTACATGGTAGTCTGGCTCAGGCTACCTGATAGGACTGATAGGCTACCTGAAAGGACTGATAGGCTACCTGATAGGACTGATAGGCTACCTGAAAGATGCGTAAAATCGGCAATCAAAATAAACGTTTTACTGTATCACAGGCATCGTCTCATTTTTGGGAAACCTATTTGATTCCGAGTTCAGACATATACAGTTTGTATGTGAAAACTGTTTCAAAGATGCACACTTTCGGATTTTCCAAACTCACTTCGCCAAACTCACATTTTCGCCAACGAGGAAGGCTCGCGTTCCTTGTCATAGCACATGCACAGATCAAA
Organism: Oncorhynchus mykiss; assembly: GCF_057628025.1. Taxonomy (NCBI): domain Eukaryota; kingdom Metazoa; phylum Chordata; class Actinopteri; order Salmoniformes; family Salmonidae; genus Oncorhynchus; species Oncorhynchus mykiss. The sequence continues at coordinate 8,401,333 of NC_143035.1, read as the reverse complement.
TACACAGCTGGAACTTTAGTTAAAGTGTTCAGATGTCCTAATCATTTGAATCGTGAGACCTTCAGGGTGATATTTGGGATGATGACTTGTTCATAACTTGTTCAATTCAATGACGTTATGGCATATTGAAACAGATTGAAATCTACCGCAGAGCTACGTACATGCAGAGGCACTCAGTGTTGAGTGTGATGTACTCTGAGTGACTGGAGCACAGGTTCATATGCTGTATGTCTACACTATACCAGCTGGGTCATTGTTATACAGTGCCGTTAACCTAGTCGAGCTCCATTTCCACTGTTAAAACAGCCAGCTGTGGTGTGTGTGTGTGTGTGTCAAGGGAAACACAGCTGACCTCCCCCCCACACACACACACACACACAAACGGTCGCACACACTACCACCAGGAGGCCAATGAGATGGAGAGAGACCCTGCCGCGATTTGAGAGAGCTGGACAGAGAGCACTAAGGAGGCAGGCAAATGAAGAGAAACCGATGGACAGAGAGAAACAACAAGATAGGAGGAAAATAAGTATTATTCCCTTCTCTCTCTTTATTCTCTCTCCTTCTTCCTTTTGCTCTCGCTCTCTCTCATTGTCTCCTTCTCTCCTTCTCACTCTCTCGATCTCGCTCTCTCTCCTTCTCTCCCTCTCACTCTCTCTTTCTCGCTCTCTCGCTCTCCCTCTCTCCCTCCTTGTGCTCTGTGGTCAGTCAGTCAGAATGATGTCCGCTGGGTAAAGAAGAGAGTGAGAGTTTCACGGCAGGGTCTCCAGGGGTGGTCTGTGAGCCTAATGCCATCCCCTCTTCCCACACACGTACGCACACACCATTCTGTCACACCCCGACACGTAACACAGAGACCACACGCATGAACAAACACAGGCGTGTTGGACACACAGCTATCTGACAGCGATCCTTCTCTCCCTCGCCATGCGTATGTGTTATCTACCCAGACATAGATACCCTGACTAGAGGAAGCACACGCTTCAACACACCCACATACACACACACTCACACGCACACACTCACACACACAGCTCTCCCAGGCTTTCAGGGTTATCTATGAAAAGGAGGGAGGAAGGAGGAGAGAAAGGGGAGGAGGAGGATGAGGGTGGACATCTTTAGGAGATTTTGATCAGCCTCATCAGCGTTTTATATTACACACTATTATGAGACATAATTGCTTTTTTATTCACTAGTAGGTATTGGCAGTGCGTGGCATGTCTAATCTGTGATTATAGTGTTTTTGTCACGGCTGGGGAGATGGATAATTATAGGCATCACGGAGGTGTCTGCCTGCCGATCCGCACCGCACCATGCTGCCCCAGACCTGGACGGGAATGGACCCGTTTCACAGCCAGAGATGTGTGACAGATTTCCCCCGTACCCCCACTCTGACACCCGCACCCTATTCATTCTCAAGTCAGTGGCGTTCGCCGTACATCCCAGTTGTCAGATTCATTTCTCTAACTTCACACCTCTGGTGTTGTTGTAGAGGAGGGTGATGTGTCGACAGACAGACTGGGTGAGGGAGGGCGGAGCACTTAACGAGAAGATTGCTGGAAGATTTTATCCAATGTAATTACGCTCGTTATAGAAAAGCACTGGTGGACCAGGGCCTACATTACCCTGGCACACACACACACACACACACACACACACACACACACACACACACACACACACACACACACACACACACTACTATCCCCAAGGAGAGAGAGAGAGAGACTGATGTACAGTACATCATTTGGTTTGAGAGTTACAGCAGTAATGGACGCCTCGGGCGCCATCTTGGTACGAAGACAATTAGATTGGAGTGATTAGACATGCTGTTATTATTCTACTGCTGTTGTTTTGGACCGTTTGGAACAAGAAGTGTAGTTGGCAGACCTGTTTATCTACTGAGTAGACAACTTTGATTGGGAGCGATGCAATTGTGTGCAATTTGACTTCTGCAACGTGCATTTTGAATGCAATTTGGATGCAATTAAAGTTGTATGAACAAGCAATATCCAATGAAATTGAGTTCAAAGGCCTAGGTCAGTCAAAAAACGTGATTTCTATGTGTTCTTATATAATAGCACACTATGAGGTATGAATAATACTGTGAGATTGTGAACGTTATGATAATGCCCTATTAGTGCCGAGAGCTGTTTGAAAAGACAGCCTGAAAATCACCAGCCGCTAAATAGTCCCAGTCGGTATTAGATAGAGCGTCGTGGCCCAGCCCACCTATGGGGAAAACAACCTGTGGTTAACTAGGTTACTCCATTGGCTCACAGCAAAAACGTTACCTTTTTCATGTGCAGTTTTTGTGCTGTCTGCTTGTTTTAGTCAGTTACAAACCACATTTAAGAAAAGTACAGCCTGTCTAGAGATGACTTTTCAACACTGCCTGCTCCCTACCGTTCTCACTCATGCTGCTTTTCATGACGGTGCTAGCAGCCACGTGAGTCAGTGCTACCTAGCTACCGACCGGGAACATTAAGCTAGCCAAGACCAACAACACAAACAAATGGACTATATAGATGCAAGTAGTGAGTGGAGTTACAAACGGACTATACTAAACAAGTTAAATGTCTTATCTGTGATTAAATGTTTTTCACACTCATAGCTACATGTAGCCTACTTGGACACTGGTTCCCCACATTACCCACTGTCCTACACTGAATAGCCTGAAGCCACAGGGCTCTTCTCGAAGCTGTCCTTATTTCCCTACGTGGGAGCATTGCCAACCGTAGGTCGGGATGTTTGACCTGGTTCATGTACATTGAACAGCAGAGCAGCTTCTCTGCATGTTTTGTTATTTCTATGTAACAAAAAATGTACGGCGAATTTTGTTTTTGACGCCTCTTTTACAATGGGGCTCAATTGGAAAGAATGTGGGTTTCCCCAATTTGTGGGCGTGGGGAATTCCTTACGTGAAGATCGACTCAGACTATTAGTTATTAATAAAAGAGTTCTAATCCTCTCTGCCAATAGCAGCTGTTCAGTTTTCCCCTCCCCCACGCAGACCACTCCCAGACAGTACTAGCAAAAGTCTTCCTTGAAAAATGTATCTTCGCTAAGAAGCTATTTTTGTGTCTTTTTTTTAAAACCATTTTAATTTAAATGATCACAGTACATAATTGTTACCCAGAAATGATTTGATATTGTGAATGAAACAGCTGCATTGCACCTTTAACATCCACTGTTGTCATTGGAAGCCCCTGCAGTTTTGTTCAACTTCCTGGATCTCTTACCACAGTGCTCTCAGACATTTGTAATCGAGATACTGAGTCGAGTAGAAATGAACAATCAAATCTGTTCGCTTATCTTTGAGTAATATGCTACTATATTGCATTATGCACGTGTCTCTCACTGCCCCCCTCCCCTCCTCTCTCTTTAGTGTGAAACCCAGAAAAGAAAGATTGGCCCACAAACACTGGGCAGGAGCAGGGGCCCATGGGAAGTGTGGTCCGTGCCCTGTCATCCACCCCAGCCCCGTGTGCGGCTCTGACGGCCACACCTACTCCTCTAAGGTGAGACGCATACCACCCCAACCCATCTTCTCTCTCTCCCTCGTTCTCTCTTTCTTTAATATCTCGTTTGGCTGCTCATTTATAGTCATAGGTCTACACACACACAAACACACACACACACACACACACACACACACACACACACACACACACACACGGAGAGCTTCGGAATGGCGACGCTCCGTAAATGCCCGCGTCAGCCGTGATGGATGACGCTGAGGATGAACTGTGTCTGCCGATGCCATTTGATTCCAGAGTCCTTCGGCTAGAGAAAAACAACCTCTCCCTCTTCTCCTCTCTTCTCCCTCGGTCTCGTTCAGTTCTTCCCTCTCTTTTGCTCCCCAATTATCCCTGCTTTGCTCCCCCATCCCTCCACCTCACCCCCTCTGTCACCTTTACTGAGATAAAATGCCCATAGAATGTAAGCCCTTTTAATAGCTAGAAACCACTCTGTAACCACAGACACACATACACGCACGCATGCACACACAAAATCTAATCTGGCCTCCATTACCACTGAGGGAGGCGATCCTCTGCCACATAGATTCGCAGAGATCAATCAGCCCTCTTCTCATGGGGGTTCTGTCATTAGCACACACTGACACACACACACACACACATACCTGCCCCCACTCCCCTTTGCCTCATCCACTCCAGAGGTGGAGAGGGGGATTGGGGTGTCACTCTCCATCAGAGAGCGAAGGAGGGGAGGGGGAAAGGGGTGGCAGTGTTGTCCCTCTCTCCTCTCCTTTTACCTGCTCCCTCTGGCTTCAGTGGTCTGGATAAATGTGTGGCCTCAGTTAGCTGCTAGTGATGTCGCCCCTACTGAGACGAACAGCAATATAACGGTTAGCGCCTGGGCTAAGAATCTGGCTCTTATAGTGTAGTGCTCTTATAAAGTGTGAAATGATGTTGGATTCTCACATGCATATACACACACACACACACACACACACACACACACACACACACACACACACACTCCAGATCCCATTATCAGAAGGATGCTTTCATCTCTGGAGAGAGACTGCAGCTTGCAGAGTAAAGCCCTTTACATTGCTCCTCTCTCCTAACTCTCTCCACTTCTCATCCTTCTCTCTCTCTGCTCATCCCCCTCTCTCCTAAACCCGCTGGATGAGTAGTGCTTCAGTCTGAACTCCTCGGCCCCCTCCACTCACTGTGGAACAATCATGTCCTCTCTCTTTCTCTGTCTCATCTTCTCTCTTTCTTTGTGTCTCACTTTTATGTTCCCTAATTCTCTCTATTACTGTGTCATTAGAGTGTAATGAACCTTCTGTCAAAATAATATAGTATTTCTTCGTCTCCCTATCGCTCTCTCTCTCCCTCCTTCCTTTTCCTTCTACTGTTCTCTGTACTTGACCCTCTACTTAATTTTCTGTTTCTTTTCTGTACATTATTTAAAACCGTACACAGAGAGAGCGAGAGAGATATTCCAGAATGTTCTCAATACTGACACAGACAGTGTTTGACTAGCCTGGAAATGGCAGCAAATTGAATTTTCTGGGGAATATTTCATAGGCTTCCTCTCCTCCCTCTGGACAGATAATTCAATATGTGTACAACGGGAGAGTGGCGTACCTTTGTCAACAAATTGCATTAGGCGACATTAGTGCCGCTATCTAAGAACTGTCAGGGAGGAGGTGATGGATTTAAATTGGAATGTGTGAAATTGAAAGTGTCAACGGGAGAGCTGAGAGGAGAGAGACTGTGTGTGTGTGTGTGTGTGTGTGTGTGTGTGTGTGTGTGTGTGTGTGTGTGTGTGTGTGTGTGTGTGTGTGTGTGTGTGTGTGTGTGTGTGTGTGTGTGTGTGTGTGTGTGTGTGTGTGTGTGTGCGTGTGCACGCACGCATGCATCTCTTGCAGACCCTCAGAGGGAAAATGTGATTTTATTTTGACAGAAGGTTCATTATTTCAGGGATATTGTTTTAGTGCATTTAAAGGCTATTTCCATTTATTCATGACCTGATTACTGTACTCTGCTGTTGTATTGAGAAAATGGCTATGCTCTAACAGACAAGCCAGGAAAAGAAAGCCAGTGGTGTGTGTAAACGTGTGTTTACATAGCTTCTTAGTGGCCACATCTGTTCATTTGAGCTGAATGTCCAACATTACCTCAAGGGAGACTTGCCTACCTCATCTGCCTCTCCATGAAGAAAGACTCCACTACCCATGACTCTCTGTGTTTTGTAGTGTAAGCTGGAGTTCCAGGCGTGCACATCAGGGAAGAGCATCGCTCTGAAGTGTGAGGGACCGTGCCCATGTCTGCCTGGTCAGGAACTGGTCAAACCACACAGAGACAAGACAGAGAAGACCGGTGAGTAACCTTTAACCCTAAACCTGTCAGTCTGTCAATGAGTCTGTCAGTATAAGTCAGTCAGTCATTGTGTAGGTGGCTTTTTTAATTGGCAAAATAAAGAAGTGCTTCGGTTGCACACACAGGCACGTGCACACACACACGCACACACCAGTTAAAGTACACGCAACCTTTTGTCCCAGCGTAGCATCTTGATCTAGTGAAATAAGCGCTGGTATTATGACAGCACATGCTGCCTCTGTCTGGCCCTGTTTGGTTTAAAGATGCCTGTTTCCATACATCACATTACTAACACACTGTAACTATGCTATCAACGCTCATACTCCACATAATTCACTCTCTTTAGTACGAGATTTGCAGCCATAGCGGTGAAAATACAACTATTGATATCCTGCTGACATTGTGAAGCCAGTGTTGCAGCTGTACTTCAGGTACTCAACGCATGATGCATTTCAATACAGGTTAGGACAGAGTACAAGCGGTTGTATTGCGTGTTGGATTAAGCGTCGGCACTAATGGAATTTTAAACCTGCATAGATGAGCTCTACCCTTCTAGATGTGATATAATGGTATGTTTTAAATAAATCCATGCGACTAAAGCTATTAGGAGAAACACGGCCTGTCATTATGAAAAAGAGACCAAATGTGTTCATAATGAATTGATTCATAAGCTGTCAGTGAGTTTCCTCGTGATCAAATACAGCCCTGACAAGATCTTTTAATCAGAAAGTGGTGGTGATGTGTGTGCCTGAGCAGGGTTAATCTGAATGCATCACAGAGACGGTGGCAATCAAGTTAATGCAGTCACATATATGCGGACACACACACTGGAATGTAAAACAAGCAAAAAAACTCCTTGTGGTTTAAGGAGTTTCCATCTCTTTCCCACCTCCTTTCCCATCTCTCTCTCTCTCTCTCTCTCTCTCTCCCATCTCTCTCTCTCCCATCTCTCTCTCTCTCTCTCTCTCTCTCTCTCTCTCTCTCTCGACAGTATAGCAGTATGGAGGGTGAGGTAGTGAGTGTGTGTTAAGACAGTATAGCAGTATGGATTGTGAGGGAGTGAGTGTGTGTGTGTGTGTTAAGACAGTATAGCAGTATGGAGGGTGAGGGAGTGAGTGTGTGTTAAGACAGTATAGCAGTTTGGAGGGTGAGTGTGTGTTAAGACAGTATAGCAGTATGGAGGGTGAGGGAGTGAGACAGTATAGCAGTTTGGAGGGTGAGGGAGTGAGTGTGTGTTAAGACAGTATAGCAGTATGGAGGGCGAGGGAGTGAGTGTGTGTTAAGACAGGATAGCAGTATGGAGGGTGAGGGAGTGAGTGTGTGTTAAGACAGGATAGCAGTATGGAGGGTGAGGGAGGGAGTGAGTGTGTGTTAAGACAGGATAGCAGTATGGAGGGTGAGGGAGTGAGTTAGTGTGTGTTAAGGCAGGATAGCAGTATGGAGGGTGAGGGAGTGTTAAGACAGGATAGCAGTATGGAGGGTGAGGGAGTGAGTTTGTGTGTGTTAAGGCAGGATAGCAGTATGGAGGGTGAGGGAGTGAGTGAGTGTGTGTGTGTTAAGACAGGATAGCAGTATGGAGGGTGAGGGAGTGTTAAGACTCTATAGCAGTATGGAGGGTGATTGAGTGAGTGTGTGTTAAGACATAGTGGTGCTCTCCATCATAAGCAGGAGATTACAGTGAGGCTCCACTCCAGAATCTCCCATAAGTGTTCAGTGTTCAATTGGGTTGAGATTTGGTGACTGAGACACACACCACACACACCACCTTTAAATCCCCTATGCTCCTTTGAGACCCCTCTTTCATAGTCACTGAGCTCTCTTCTTAGCCATTGTAGCCAAAATAATGGGCAACTGGGCATTTTTATACATGATCCTAAGTATGATTTAAGTATGATTTGTTTTTGTATAGCCATGTTTTGTAATGTATCCACACCCATAGTGCATCATGTACGTAATGATCTTGTGGGGTGAAAGGAATATATTTGGGGATGGGATCGCTCTGTTGGAGCAAAATATCGTCAATAAAGGTGGTAAATTGGGAGAATAGAGCAAGATGGGCAGGGACACTGCTGTCCTTGCTTCGGGGGGAAGCTTGTTCCACCATCGGGGTGCCAGGACAGAGAAGAGCTTTGACTAGGCTCTTCCTTGTCCTGTCGAGGTGGAAGGGCCAGAGACCAGAGGTGGCAGAACGGAGGACTCTGGATGGGCTGTAGGGTTTGAACATAGCCTGAAGGTTGGGACGGGCAGTTCCTCTTGCTGCTTCTTAGGCAAGTACCATGGTCTTGTAGTGGATGTGAGCTTTGACTGGAAGCCAGTGGAGTGTGGGGAGGAGCAGGGTGACATGGAAGAACTTGGGAAGGTTGAACTCCAGGCGGGCTGCGGCGTTCTGGATAAGTTGCAGGGGTTTGATGGCACAAGCGGGGAGCCCAACTGGCAGCGAATTGCAGTAGTCCAGACGGGAGATTAGGACCTGCGCCTCTTCCTGTGTGAGGATTTTGTAGAGCATGAACCTACAGGAGCGAGTCACTACTTTGATGTTTGCAGAGAATGACAGGGTGTAGTCCAGGGTCACGTCAAGGTTCTTTCCACTCTGGGATGGGGACACCATGGAGTTGTCAACCGTGAATGAGAGATCTTGGAGCGAGCAGGCCTTACACGGGAAGAAGAGCAGCTCCATCTTGTCTAGGTTGAGCTTGAGGTGGTGGGTTGACATCCACGCTGAGATATCTGCCTGGGACGCGGAGATGTTTGTCAACACCTGGGTGTCAGAAGTGGGGAAGGAGAAAAGTAGTTGAGTGTCATCCGCAAAGCAATGATAGGAGAGACCATGTGAGGATATGACAGAGCTAAGTGAACAGGTTATATAGAGAGAAGTGGAGAAGGCCTAGAACCAAGCTCTGGGGGACACCAGTAGTGAGAGCACGTGGTCAGACACAGATACTATCAACGTCACCTGGTAGGAGCGGCCTGCCAGTTAGGATGCAATCCAAGCGTGTGCCGAGCCTGAGACGCCCGGCCCTGAGAGGTTGGAGAGGAGGATCTGATGGTTCACGATGCCGAAGACAGAGGATAGATCTAGGAGAGTGAGAATAAAGGAGAGCGAGTCAGCTTTGGCAGTGAGAAGGGCTTCCGTGACACAGCAGAGCAGTCTCTGTTGAGTGACTCATCTTGAGTCAAGAAGTTCATTCTGAGAGAGATAACAAGAGCGTTGGTCAGAGACAGCACACTCAAGTGTTTTGGAAAAAAAGAAAGAAAGAAAGTATACCATTCTATAGCTTTTTCACGTCAGAGGAGTCAAGTGTTGGTTTCTTGAGGAGGGGAGCGACTGTGATCATTTTGAAGTCAGAGGGGAAGCAGCCAGTGGTACGGGGTGAGTTGATGAGGGAGGTGAGGAATGGGAGAAGGTCTCCAGAGATGGTCTGGAGAAGGGAAAAGAGGATGGGGTCGAGCGGGCAGGTTGTCGGGCAGCAGGGCATCACTAGTTTCAGGATTTCATCTGGAGAAAGAAGGGAGAAAGAGGTCAAGACAGGCTAGTTACAGTGGTTCTTCCTTTAAAAGTTGCGTCATACTGCAGTACACCTTGCGGGCTGCCGAAGAATTCTATGGCACGTTATTTAAGTGTCAGCCATTGTTGTTATTAATGCTAGTTAGTGCTAGTTTGACCAACAGAGGGCATATTTGAGAAGCATTTGACCGTTTTTAATATTGGCTGTACTGGAGAATTTAAAACCTTTTTTGTAAGAACATAGTATATGGAATTGATTTTAAGAAATGTAGCTTAATTAATGTGATTAATATAATGGTGTTTCTATTCCAAGAAAAAACAAAAAACAGGAAAATATGGCTCTGTACAACGTGACCGGTCGGGAGTAGGCTACTAAGAGCAAAAATAATCCTAACATTTCCACACCCTGATTGTAGTCTAACCAATACCCAAACGGAGATTCAGTGAAAATAAAAATGTTGTTGATTTATCATGACCAGTCCCCATGCTTGTCTCGGAGCAGCGTGACGGTGCTGGAATAGTTGACCACATTCGGGTAGGCTATTGCTTCAACTCCTATTATAACAATGGGATGACTTTGGGTGTTCCAGTAAGCAATAATGTGTTGCCTTTATTAGCCTAATTTATTCTGAAAAATTCATACGTAACTCTGCCAAGCCAACAAGCAAAAATGAACTGGTGAAGGCCATCAAGACGTTTTGGCTTGAGAAATTGACGATACAACAATGCAACAAATGCATTGATCATTTCAGCAAGGTTTTACTCGTGGTCGTGGAGCTGGGGGGAAGTAGAACTAAAATGTAGTTGAAATAAACATCTGCATTTTGATTAATTTTTCTCGTTATTTTATTAAGGATATGCCCCTTTTTTAAAAATGTTCTCCTAAAATGACATACTCAAATCTAACAAGGATATGCATATTCTTGGTCCCATTTGAAAGAAAACACTTTGTACGTTGTGGAAATGTGAAAGGAATGTAGGAGAATATAACAGAATAGATCTGGTAAAAGATAATACAAAGAAAAAAACAACCGTTCTTTTGTATTTTTTTGTACTATCATCTTTGAAATGCAAGAGAAAGGCCATAATATATTATTCCAGCCCAGATGCAATTTAGATGTTGTCCACTAGATGGCAGCAGTGTATGTGCAAAGGTTTAGACTGATACAATGAACCATTGCATTTCTGTTTTAAAAAATTGTATCAAGACTGCCCAAATGTTCCTAATATGTTTATTAATAGCTTTTCATGTTCAAAATTACGCACTCTCCTCAAACAATAGCATGGTATTTTTTCACTGTAATAGCGACTGTAAATTGGACAGTGCAGTTAGATTAACAAGAATTTAAGCTTTGTGCCAATATCAGATATGTCTATGTCCTGGGAAATGTTCTTGTTATTTACAACCTCATGCTAATCGCATTAGCCTACATTAACTCAACTCAACTAGCTCAACTCTTCCCGTGGAAGAGACACCGATCCCGAAGAGGTTTAAATACTCAAAAGTTTGACATTTCTAACTCAAAACCTTATGCAACCGCTGAATAAAGCACACAGTATACTGTACAGTATCTGTTCATCAACATCTTTATGCTTCCGTTAAGCATCAAATACATTACAAATTGGGGGGATTTTCACACATACAGGAGCCGGGCTATTAAGAGTCTATTGTCCTGCTAATAGTCCATCATGGGTGGATGGCTTCTTTTGTATTCCAATGTATTGAATGAATGTATTAATTACAGTCATTTACCATTCTCATTCTCGTAGTGGAAATGTTGTTTGCTGAGTTCACAATCTCATTTTCAAGTCCTTGTTTAAAAAATAACGATATTTTGGAGATTATTCCGTTTTCAAATAACTGAAAGTGAGCGGTTGTAATCTGAATAAAGGGAGAAAGGCCGTTCTTGAACATGGGGTGAGACAATAGGCCCTTTTAATTTTGTCTGGCTTGCCATTCCAAATAAAATGGAATATTTTTTGCTCATATAATTTAAACAGGTGAAGGCAAAACCATAAGCAAATAATTAAACTGATATGACTAAAGAGGTAATCGGGGGGATTTTTCCAGGTATAGACAGGTATTTTCATCAAGGACCCGTTGTTTGCAGAGACCACAAACAGGAGGTGGAGTTCCCGAGCTCACAGGTGTGCCTGACATGGGTTGTGACTCCATCCCGTTCCTTGCCCTCTTCAACGTGTCATTCTCCGCCTGACTCTCCGCCAATGACGTGACTCTCCGCCAATAATTACATTTAGGGGATTGGAGGATTCTAAATGAATATCTAAGGTTTATTTTTTCGTTAGGGCAAATCTGGTATGTGAGAATATCTAAGGGGATTTTATGTCATTATAATGCAGGGTTAATAATAATAATAATAATCGCTTTGTGAATAAGGATGCATTATGAAAGGAAAAGGACATGTGCAAGAGACAGTGGTAATATTTTTTCCTTTTAGAGACTGTAATACATGGCACTAACCCTGACTCACGTTTCTTAGGTGTTCATAGGTCTAGGTCCATTTATTGCTGGTGTTTTTTTTTTTTTTTTTACAAACAATGCTTGTTTTAGTTAAACGCTCTTCACAGACCGTGCTTATTTGAGACGAAAACTAGCGATCAGTTGTGGAGTTGTGACTTTTTATAATCACTTATATTTTCAGTCCATTAAAGTTTGGCCATGTCACTTGACTGCTACTGTACCTTTTAAATCTACCTTTCCAATTCTTTTGAGAGTTTGGGATTTACAAATGTGCGCTTTTCATGTCATTTTTTGTTAAGGCAAATCTGCTCTGTGAGAATATCTACGGGCCTTTTATAGAATTATAATGCAGGGTTAATAATCATAGTAATAATAATAATAATCGTTGGGTAACAGATCGGCTCTTGGAACTCATTAAGAGGCGGCTTCTATCTTCAATATGCTTTGTTATCCAAATGTTTAAAGTGTGTGTGGGCGACAGAGATGGTGCAGTTCGAGGTCATTCAAAACATTTCTTTACTAAAGACGATCAGAAAGATTGTTGGTACTTATTTATTTTGGTCCGAAGCCATGAATGAGTGAGTCACTCAGCTTTATGTACAGTAGGTGCCGAGGCTATATGACTGCGCCATCAACTTGATTATTTAGCAGACATTACTTGCTGCTTCTTTTAGTCAACACATATCTACAGTTGAAGTCAGACGTTTACATACACTTAGGCTGGAGTCATTAAAACAAGTTTTTCAACTACTCCACAAATTTCTTGTTAACAAACTATAGTTTTGGCAAGTCGTTTAGGACATCTACTTTGTGCATGACACAAGTCATTTTTCCAACAATTGTTTACAGACAGATTATTTAACTGTATCACAATTCCAGTGGGTCAGAAGTTTACATACACTACGTTGACTGTGCCTTTAGCAGCTAGGAAAATTCCAGAAAATGATGTCATGACTTTAGAAGCTTCTGTTAGGCTAATTGACATCATTTGAGTCAATTGGAGGTGTACCTGTGGATGTATTTCAAGGCCTACCTTCAAACTCAGTACCCCTTTCCTTGACATCATAGGAAATAAAAATCAGCCCAGACCTCAGAAATGTATTTGTAGACCTCCACAAGTCTGGTTCATGAATGCCTGAAGGTACCACATTGATCTGTATAAACAATAGTGCGCAAGTATAAACGCCATGAGACCCCGCAGCCGTCATTCTGCTCAGGAAGGAGACGCGTCCTGTCTCCTAGAGATGAACGTACTTTGTTGCGAAAAGTGCAAATCAATCCCAGAACAACAGCAAAGGACCATGTGAAGATGCTGGAGGAAACAGGTACAAAAGTATCTATATCAGTAAAACAAGTCCTATATCGACATAACCTGAAAGGCCGCTCAGCAAGGAAGAAGCCACTGCTCCAAAACCGCCATAAAAAGCCAGACTATGGTTTGCAACTGCACATGGGGACAAAGATCACACTTTTTGGAGAAATGGCCTCTGTTCTGATGAAACAAAATAGAACTGTTTGTCCATAATGACCATCGTTATGTTTGGAGGAAAAAGGAGGAGGCTTGCAAGCCGAAGAACACCATCCCAACCATGAAGCACGGGGGTGGCAGTATCATGTTTCAGGGGTGCTTTGCTGCAGGAGGGACTGGTGCACTTCACAAAATAGATGGGATCATGAGGTAGGAAAATTATGTGTGTATATTGAAGCAACGTCGGTCAGGAAGTTAAAGCTTGGTCGCAAATGGGTCTTCCAAATGGACAATGACCCCAAGCATACTTCCAAAGTTGTGGCAAATGGCTTAAGGACAACAAAGTTAAGGTATTGGAGTGGCCATCACAAAGCCCTGACCTCAATCCTATAGAAAATTTGTGGGCAGAACTGAAAAAGCGTGTGCGAGCAAGGAGGCCTTGAGGAATAGGCCAAAATTCACCCAACTTATTGTGGGGAGCTTGTGGAAGGCTAACCAAAACATTTGACCCAAGTTAAACAATTAAAGGCAATGCTACCAAATACTAATTGAGTGTATGTAAACTTCTGACCCACTGGGAATGTGATGAAAGAAATAAAAGCTGAAATAAATAATTCTCTCTACTATAACTCTGACATGTCTAATTCTTAAAATAAAGTGGGGATCCTAACTGACCTAAGACAGGGAATTTTTACTAGGATTAAATGTTAGGAATTGTGAAAAACTGTGTTTAAATGTATTTGGCTAAGGTGTATGTAAACTTCTGACTTCAACTGTACCTTAAGGGGAGGGGAGGGGAGGGGGGGGGTGGAAGCTTGACATTTTGAGTGATAGAAAGTGGCTTTAGCAGTGGATGCAGAGGAGGAGAAGGTAGACAGGAGGGAGTGAAAGGATGTTCGGTCCTCCGTTTTCATACAGTGGTTCCTCCTTTAAAAGTTGTGTCATACTGCAGCACACCTTGCGGGCTGCTGCAGCATTCTGTGGCAAGTTATTTAATTGTCAGACATTTTTTTTTTTACGTTAATGCAAGTTAGTGGTAGTTTAACCACCAGAGGGCAACTTTGAGAAGCATGTGATAGTCTCCCATATTGGCATTACTAGAGAATTTAAAACGTTTTTTTTGTGATAACATAGTACATGGGATTGAGTTAAAGAAATTTGGCTGAATAAATTTGATGAATATTATGGTGTTTCTATTCTGAGATAAATGAAACCCTCTGGGTTTTTGTTAGGATGGAATGGAAAATATTGCACTTTAGAACGTGACGGTCGGTAGTAGGCTACAGCATAAGAGGATTCTAAATGAATATCTAAGGGGCAGAACATTTCCACCTCCTAATTGTAGTGTAACCAATACTAATTTCTCCCATGGTAGGCCTACAGTATATCTAAAAATATTCTCCACCAATGATTATATTTAGAGGATTGGTGGATTCTAAATTAGAAAGGGGCATTTTCAGTTTGGATCTGTGAGAATATCTAAGGGGCTTTTATATAATTATAAATTAATTAATACAAATAATAATAATAATTGCTTTGTTTAAAAAGTAACGATATTTTGGAGATTTAGTTTTTTTTCTCGAAAAACGACAGTGAGTGATTGTAATCTGAATGAAGGCCAAAATGATATTTATGAAGGCCAAAGTATCGCCCTGCGTGTGTTTGAAAGAGCATTTCCCAGTAAGCAACACTGTTTGCCTTCATTAGACAACTTTGTTCCAATATTTCTGTAATTCATTGATATTTATTCCCATAGTAGTTCGTTATGGATCCATAACTAAATCAACATCTGCATTTTGAAAGAGTATTTTTAGCATTATTTCATTAACGAAAGCATAAAGATGCTGAGGAAGAAATACAGCACTGTACAGTATATGCTTTTATGTTTGGATAATAAAGCATTTAAAGCATTTTGAAAACATAAGCCACCTGCATTTGTTTATTAGGCTACTGTGCAGTCTGACAAGTAAACATAGCCTACAATACATACTGTAGTAAACATGGGAAAGTGCCTAATTCCTTACATAAGGGAGAGCAGGCAATGTCTAGACTTTCTCGGTGACCTCAAGTAAAAAATGCAGGCACGTGGGAGACCGGGGTTCAATTCCCTGACAAGGAGGAAGGAGTAGGCTGTCCTTTAAAATAAGAGTTTGTTCTTAACTGACTTGCCTACTTAAATCAAATTAACACTAAGAGCATAACATTTCTGCACCCTAATCTTTTAATTCTAGTCTAGCCAATACCCAATAAAAATCTCATTGACCAGTCCCCATGCTTGTCTCAGAGTAGTGTGAAACGGTGCTGAAATAGTTGTAGGCTTTTGCTTCAAATCCTATTGCTTCTAACTTCAATATGCTCTTTAAATAAATAAATAAAAACCTACACCACTTTTAACAGCGCATTACTCAACACAAGTGAGACTCATGTCGCCTACGTTAGTCCTACAGTATATCGAGGAATATGACGTGACTCTCTGCCAATAATTACATATAAAGGATTGGAGGATATTTCTGTAATTCAGTGATATTTATTCCCATAGTAATTCATTATGGATCCATAACTAAATCAACATCGGCGTTTTGAAAGAGTATTTTTGTCATTATTTTATTCATGAAAGCATAGAGATGCCTGTCACGGATAGCTAGGAGTGGTGGGTGTGGACTCAGGCACAGAGAGCAATGCTTCCAATGCATACATTTATTAAGCTGGGTCTAGCCAACAACCAGGCAAAATGACCAATAAACAGGTATATCCCCAAAACCAGGAAAATAACAGACAGCAAAATACGTATGAGCAAAACAATTCACCACTGACAGTGAGAATAAGCCCGCAGAAAAGCAGGCGGGCCCTGGAAGTTTAGATAATTAACAATAAATAAATAACAGGTGAAAACCATCAAGACAAAACCAACAGAAAAGAAAAAGGAATTGGTGGCAGCTAGTAGACCGGTGACGACGAACGCCGAGCTCAGCCCGAAGAGGGAGAGGAGCCACCTTCGGTGGAAGTCGTGACAATGCCATTATTAGTTATATTGTTTTAGTTTGAACGTGCAGACTGGCACTAAGAACAGAGGGAACGTTTCCCTAGTCAGCGCCATTATTAGTGCAATGCCCCTTAAATATTTTGGAGATGATTTCGTTTTCAAATAACGTAAAATTAGTGAGAGAAAGGCCATTCTTGAACATGGGCTGAAAAGCCAGTTTGTTATTTAGAATGATTTATTTCTGATTTGAGAAGGAGAAAAACCAAAAACCTACAGTCATCTCATGGGTCTCCCAGTCGAGGCGGGCATTGAACCAGCATCTGTAGCAACACAGCTTGCAATGCTATGCAGTGTCTTAGACCGCTGCACCACTCGGGTGCTGTATAATGTGACCGGTCGGGAGTGGCCTACAGTACTACAGTGACAGCAAAATAATCCTAACAAGATACAGTGCCTTGCGAAAGTATTCGGCCCCCTTGAACTTTGCGACCTTTTGCCACATTTCAGGCTTCAAACATAAAGATATAGAACTGTATTTTTTTGTGAAGAATCAACAACAAGTGGGACACAATCATGAAGTGGAACGACATTTATTGGATATTTCAAACTTTTTTAACAAATCAAAAACTGAAAAATTGGGCGTGCAAAATTATTCAGCCCCCTTAAGTTAATACTTTGTAGCGCCACCTTTTGCTGCGATTACAGCTGTAAGTCGCTTGGGGTATGTCTCTATTAGTTTTGCACATCGAGAGACTGAAATGTTTTCCCATTCCTCCTTGCAAAACAGCTCGAGCTCAGTGAGGTTGGATGGAGATCATTTGTGAACAGCAGTTTTCAGTTCTTTCCACAGATTCTCGATTGGATTCAGGTCTGGACTTTGACTTGGCCATTCTAACACCTGGATATGTTTATTTTTGAACCATTCCATTGTAGATTTTGCTTTATGTTTTGGATCATTGTCTTGTTGGAAGACAAATCTCCATCCCAGTCTCAGGTCTTTTGCAGACTCCATCAGGTTTTCTTCCAGAATGGTCCTGTATTTGTCTCCATCCATCTTCCCATCAATTTTAACCATCTTCCCTGTCCCTGCTGAAGAAAAGCAGGCCAAAACCATGAGGCTGCCACCACCATGTTTGACAGTGGGGATGGTTTGTTGCTTTTGCGGCAAACATAACGTTTTGCATTGTTGCCAAAAAGTTCAATTTTGGTTTCATCTGACCAGAGCACCTTCTTCCACATGTTTGGTGTGTCTCCCAGGTGGCTTGTGGCAAACTTTAAACAACATTTTTTATGGATATCTTTAAGAAATGGCTTTCTTCTTGCCACTCTTCCATAAAGGCCAGATTTGTGCAATATACGACTGATTGTTGTCCTATGGACAGAGTCTCCCACCTCAGCTGTAGATCTCTGCAGTTCATCCAGAGTGATCATGGGCCTCTTGGCTGCATCTCTGATCAGTCTTCTCCTTGTATGAGCTGAAAGTTTAGAGGGACGGCCAGGTCTTGGTAGATTTGCAGTGGTCTGATACTCCTTCCATTTCAATATTATCGCTTGCACAGTGCTCCTTGGGATGTTTAAAGCTTGGGAAATCTTTTTGTATCCAAATCCGGCTTTAAACTTCTTCACAACAGTATCTCGGACCTGCCTGGTGTGTTCCTTGTTCTTCATGATGCTCTCTGCGCTTTTAACGGACCTCTGAGACTATCACAGTGCAGGTGCATTTATACGGAGACTTGATTACACACAGGTGGATTGTATTTATCATCATTAGTCATTTAGGTCAACATTGGATCATTCAGAGACGCTCACTGAACTTCTGGAGAGAGTTTGCTGCACTGAAAGTAAAGGGGCTGAATAATTTTGCACGGCCAATTTTTCAGTTTTTGCTTTGTTAAAAAAGTTTGAAATATCCAATAAATGTCGTTCCACTTCATGATTGTGTCCCACTTGTTGTTGATTCTTCACAAAAAAATACAGTTTTATATCTTTATGTTTGAAGCCTGAAATGTGGCAAAAGGTCGCAAAGTTCAAGGGGGGCGAATACTTTCGCAAGGCACTGTAATATAATAAAACCCCTAGTGTAACAATAGTTTTAGTAAGTATTACTGAAGTCGTGCACAAGTATCAGTTTCTATTTAGGTTTATGTCGCCCATTCATTGTCATTTAGAGACACAGTAGGACCCAAATGTAACGATCGTCATCGGAATGAGACCAAGGTGCAGTGTGGTAAGCGTACATTTCCTTTTAATTTTCAATGTACACCAAAAACAATAAACAATACAACGACCGAACAGCTTCGTTGTGCAAACTACATGAACATGAACAAAGACAAGATCCCACACAGAAGGAGGGAAAGGGGCTGCCTAAGTATGATCCCCAATCAGAGATAGACAGCTGCCTCTGATTGGGAACCACATCCGACCAGAAACAAAGAAATAAAGAACATCGAATGCCCACCCAAATCACACCCTGACCAAACCAAAATAGAGACATAAAAAGGCTCTCTACGGTCAGGGCGTCACACCAAAAACATAATCAGTGCTCTAACTCCCCCTTGCGCTGGTCTGGAGCAATGAAGTAGTGACGCAGGGTAACGTACTAAACCACAAATGAACTCATAAGTCCCGCGGCGTAAGCTCACAACTTTTAAAGAAGGAACCACTGAAGGATGCGGAAAGGAGGAGAGTTGGGATCGAAAGAGGCAGAATCGAGTGACGGGGGATTTAGCAGAAGGGAAAGATGATGAGATAGAAGAGAGTAGTGGAAGAGAGCGAGGATTGTGATGGCGCATTACCATCTGTGTAGGGGCTTAGTGGGTAGGCTTCTCTCTCTCTCTCTCTCTCTCTCTCTCTCTCTGTCTCTCTCTCTCTCATGTTAATGTTCAGAGCATTAATTCAGGGCATTAATTCACTTCTCTCTGACTGCACACTCATAGCAGTGGGAGTTGTGGAGTTGCAGTAAGAGAGCAGGAATATTGTTTAAAAGCATGATAATGTTTGGGTTCATGAAATTTAAAAACCCAGCCCAGTGGGGAATAACGACTCGTCTCTGTACACACACACACACACACACACACACACACACACACACACACACACTGCACACAGACACACACACACACACACACAGACACACACTGCACACAGACACACACACACACACATACACACACATACACACACACACATACACACACACATACACACACACACACACACACACACACACACACACACCCTCGGCAGTTAGTGAACACCCTAGCTATCCCCTGCTGGTCTATCCTCATCATTCTTTGTTTAGGGGACCTAGCACACCATACACAAGTCCCAGAGTTCATCAGGCACAATGGAGACTAACAGGAGACAAAAATAAAATGTGTGCTGATTAATTAACGCTCTCTCGTTATATCACCCCCCCCCCCCCCCCCCCCCCCTTCATTAGTCTCGGCCTTTCTGATGGAGGGAGCATAGAGTGGAGATTTTTTCCCCAACTTGACTGCTGGCTAACTAATTAATCACCCTAATTGTGAGTGCTGAGAGCCTCGCTTGTGTGTGATTCCAGAGTCAGCACACAGCTATATACTACAACGTGTGTGTGTGTGTGTGTGTGTGTGTGTGTCTGTCTGTGAGGGAGATACTACAATCTCTGCATAGGTTAAGGCAGATTTAAGTGACTTTCAAGTGTTTTTTTGTCCTCTTATCCTTCCCTGGGGTTCTCTGTCAGCCCCAGATGACCCAACACATTTATATAAAGAATCCTGACTCTTTATTCTCCCTCTCTCCTCATTTTGATCTTTCTCTCTCTGCCTCTCTCTCGCTCTCTGTCTCTCTCTCTCTCTCCCTCTCTCTCTTTCTCTCTCTCTCTCTCTCTCTCTCTCTCTCTCTCTCTCTCAGACTCAGGGTTTTTCAGTTTAAACAGGCATTCTGGAAAGATGTGCGCTGAAGATGAGTGTGTCTCCAGAGGGCAGAAAGTAAACTGTGTGGGCTGTTTAAATTAGGTGTGTTTGTGTTTGTGTTTGTGTGTGTGTGTGTGCGTGTGCATGCGCGTGTGTGTGTGTGCTGGAGAGCATTAAAGCTAACTCAAGACTAGGGGAGGTCATTCTGTGCCATGAGTTGACTTGAGGAGAGGAGTTTTAATAGGTGAACAAAACTCTCCCCGGAATCCTTTAACTGTTTTAGCAGCACTATGGTCCATCATATATCAGTCTGCTCTCTCTTCGCATCTCTCTTCTGACACTCTGCCCACACTCTGTCAATCTCTCTGCCCACACTCTGCCCTCTCTGCCCGCTATCTCTCACACACTCTTCTCCTGTACTGGGAATGATGGATAGTTAAATAAGAGTTATGGAAGGGTGCTCAGGTTTGATCTCAGACTCGCCTCCCTCCCCCCCTCCCCTCTTTTCTCTTCCACTTTCTTTCTCTCTCCCCTGTAATGTGAGTGAAGGCTAGGTTAATAGGGTGTGGTGGTAGTGTAGACGGGTTCTGGGTTTCCTGACAGCGCCGAATGGAGCCTGTCAAACTCTCTGCGAGCTAGGTATCTCTGTGACACACTCGGACAACACTGATTCTCTATAAGTGTATTGTATGGATGTGTGTGCGTCAGTCAAAGCACTCTCTCACCCTCATTTCTCTATCCGTCTCTCTCACTCTCTCTGTTTACGCACCGTCACCTCTATTCACAGCTATCCATCATTTGTGAGACTCCTAAAACTGCAGTTTATGAGTTGGTTCTGCTCCTCCTTTTCACCCCCCCCTTCTCTGTTTTCTCTCTCTCTGGCTGGGAAGATAGTGGTTGGTCCGCAGCGCAGTGCCATATGTGGACAGAACTGCATGCTGGGTAGACACGGCTGGTGTTTAACCCCTTGGCGACTTTTGAACTGGAGGTCCCCTGCGTATCAGGCACACCTGTCCACGACACCTGCTCACGGGCTGTTGACATACATACAGTAACCTACTAAATGAAAACGCTGCTGTTCTCAACTCGTAACAGAGAAATATTTATGGAACGTCGGATGGTGTGGCCCAGGACCAAATTCGAATTGACTGAATAAAGAATATGCACAGACTGCTTCTGAGTATGACATACCTTCAGCCTGGCCCACATGAGACTGTGGTAGAGGAGAAAAATGGTGTACTTTTGTCCTATTTGTCCCTTATGGGGTTTCATACTGCATTCGTTGTTTATTTGTAGTGTTTAGTAGTAATTACACATGGTGAGCCTCTCGGCTTATAGCTACGTCCTTATGGAACGTCTGTTACCTGCTCTGATAGAAATTCACTAGGAATGGGGACTAGGTCTAATTTGAAGCTAATTAGACAGGCTAAGCTAAGCCGGTGGGTGTGAGCTAGGGTTCTTCAACCTGCACTACTTCATTAAGCAGCCGAATCGCCCACTCTCAATGAGCTAAATCCCCTGGCTAAATTCAATTTGTCCTAGCCGTGACACCCGGCCGCACTACAATAGAGCACTACATTCCCACTGCTGGAATGTTCTAGGATACACAAGGATACATAATGAGTAAATGAGTGTAGCGGACATGAGCCGGTCATGCCCTCGGTCCAGCAGGGAATTTTCCCTTGGTCTAATGGTCTAAGATGTTAGTTGCTCCCATGGGAGACCTGGGTTTGTATCCCACATGGGAAATACATGAGGAATATGACCGTCTTCAATAACTAGGAGTGGAAAGGGATACCCACAGAGCAGAACCCTGTGGAACGTTGGAAGAAAGCGAGAGAGAGTGGTATAGCCATTGCAGAGCGAATGGGATTGATGTCTCCGACAGTGTGGCTCTGTCGCGGTGATATCACCGCCGGCGGCGAGGGATGGCTGTCACTGTGCCTTTACGTCATGGTAACACTGGCCTGGGGTGCAGCGGGCTACTGTCTTGGCGTCTCAGTGGCACAATGCAGCTGATAATGACTGACTCAACCGTATAAAAGAAGTGGGTGATTACACCTCCCATTGTCTCCACTGTCACTGTCAGAGACCCTGTCACTGTGTGTGTGTGTGTGTGTGTGTGGTGGTGGTGGGGAGGAAGAGTTCATGTGCGTGTAATCCCCATCACACTGTCCTGTAACTCAGTCTCAGCCATCGTACTTCAAATCACATCTCCTATTTTTATTTTTTTATTTTTTACTTTAATTCTTCCTTTTGGAAATGCATAAAAGGTGGGGTGTCAAAGTAATCTCTGTTTCTCTCGGCTTTCTCTCTGTCTGTGTCATCCGGGAAATTCCATGTCAATGTGAACGCTCCCTCTATCAGGCGCTCCCTCTAATTATACTCTATCATCCAAACAGTCTGTCTCATTTTCCATTGTCCTGGAATGGATTATCTCGTTCTAGACACTGAAGCTGGAATTCAATTGAAGATTCCAGAAATGCAATCTCTCTATGGATGTTTACAGTCGTCGGTATTGGCGTCGTCCACACTGTTTCGGCCAAGAGACATCCGAAAAGACTGGCATCTCGTGGACATTTTGATTGGAATTTGATGCAAAGCCTCTCCCTTCCTTGCAATATCGTATTCAAATCCCAAGCGCTGGAGTTGCCAATATAGATTTGGTATGCTTTCTGTGCGCTTTTTTTCAGAAGTGTAATCCCATCCTGCCTCTACCTATGGGTGTTCCATATTCTAGCTGGCAGAGATCCAGGGTTCTGTTCCAATCTTTCCTGAAGGTTCCACCGCTGCTCATTCGCCAGTCTGGTCCTCTGTGTGCTGGTGCTGATGGCAGTTAGCCGGACAACGCATTAGCGATCATTATCAGTCTCTGGCCAGACCCTCTGCCAGTGAATTCCATCTGGATCGGATGGCTCAGGGAAAGACAATCAAATCTAGGGGTGCTTCTTCCCCTCTATTCATCTGTCTATCTCTCCCCCATCTCCCCATCGGACTTTCTTAGACCCTCGTTAAAAAGTGCCACCTTACCCCTCCTCTCTCTTCTCCTCCCCTCCACCCCACCCCCCCTTTTCTCACTTTTATGTGTCTGATCAGAGGCCCGGTCGGAAGTCTCGTGGTTAAAAACGACATTCGTTTTTGGCTAAAAGAGACTTTTTAAGACCGAAACGTTGAGATTCAAGCGTGTGGTGGTGTGCAGGGGAGGGCCAGGCCAGGCTTAGTGACGGTCTCAGAGCCTCGGGTCACATTCGGAATAGCCCTGGTTCTCTCTCTGTCTCTCGCAATGGTTTATTAACGAGGCCGGGGTCTGACGGACGGACGGACCCTCCTCATTAAAATGACCCCGACTAAACAGAGGGCCAGCAGGACAGAGGGTCAGAGGGAGAGAGACGGCGGGGGAGAGAGAGAGAGGATAAAGAGAAACGAAGAAAGAGAGAGGGATAGAGAGAGAGAGGGGTATCGAGAGAAAGAAAGAGAGGACTAGAGAGGGAGACCGGGAAAGAGGGAGCGTGTGAACCTCTTCCTGTCAGACGTTACAGGTCTTATGAAGTTTCCTGATTCAAAGTGGATCCTGAAAAACCCCTCAGTGAGAGAAGAGGTCCGAGGGCTCTGTCTCTTTAAACAGGAAGAGGAGGGGATGGAGAGAACAGGAGAAGAGGTGAAGGGGAGGCAGAGAGGAGAAGAATAGAGGGGAGGAGAGGAAGAGAGGTGTCACAGCCTTAGTGGTAATCCACTTCCTGCTAATCACACTGTAGAAATGGTTCCATTAGACCAGGTATTCTCAAACTCGGGTATGCAATGCCGTCTGGGGTACGCCAAATAAAAATGTGATTCACATTAAAAAAAATATGTATTCTTCACAGTTTTAAAGAGTACATTTTATATTTCCCAAATGGGGCTATACATTTGGGTGAGCTAATTTTCTCGCTCCTGGGTAGCCTGGGTAACATTCAACCACATTAACCGTTACTCTCTCGCGGGAAACTTTCACTCTTGCTCAATCATTTAGAAACGAAACATGACTATTTGAAAAAAAAGCCACAGGAGTTTTTTGAGCGGGAATAAAGCCGACTTTCGAGTAGTAAGACATGTATAAAAGCAACAGATACCATGAATAAGAAGGGGCTAGAGGCGTCTTGTATGGTGAGCTACCGAGTGGCTAGGACAGGCAGGCCCCATACTATTGTGGAGGACTTCATCCTTCCTGCTGCAACGGATATGGCTGGATCAATGCTGGGGGAAAAGGCCCAAAAAACTATACAGACGATGTCTTCATCAAACAACACTGTTTCACCACGCATCAGTGACATGGCAGGAGATGTTTTGAAACAATTACTGCTTCGCATACAAGCCAGATAATTCTATGCGTTACAGCTGGATGAGTCAACAGTCGTGGCGGGCCAGGCACAGCTCCTGGTTTATGTCCGTTACGTTTATGGGGGGTCAATTAAGGAAGACATCCTCTTCTGCAAACCACTGAAAACAAGGACAGCATGAGAGGATATTTTTTAAGTACTGGACAGCTTTGTGACATCAAATGGGCTTTGGTGGTCAAGATGTGTTGGTATCTGTACTGATGGCGAAAAAGCCATGACAGGGAGACATAGTGGAGTGGTAACGCGCGTGCAAGCGGTTGCTCCCTGCACCACTTGGGTACACTGCAGCATCCACCGAGAGGCTCTTGGGTAGACTGCAGCATCCACCGAGAGGCTCTTGGGTACACTGCAGCATCCACCGAGAGGCTCTTGGGTACACTGCAGCATCCACCGAGAGGCTCTTGGGTACACTGCAGCATCCACCGAGAGGCTCTTGGGTACACTGCACCATCCACCGAGAGGCTCTTGGGTACACTGCACCATCCACCGAGAGGCTCTTGGGTACACTGCAGCATCCACCGAGAGGCTCTTGGGTACACTGCAGCATCCACCGAGAGGCTCTTGGGTACACTGCACCATCCACCGAGAGGCTCTTGGGTACACTGCAGCATCCACCGAGAGGCTCTTGGGTACACTGCAGCATCCACCGAGAAGCTCTTGGGTACACTGCAGCATCCACCGAGAGGCTCTTGGGTACACTGCAGCATCCACCGAGAGGCTCTTGGGTACACTGCAGCATCCACCGAGAGGCTCTTGGGTACACTGCAGCATCCACCGAGAGGCTTCCAAGGAAATGCTTGACGGCTTGAAAGACATTTTGGACACTACAGTGAAAATGGTTAACTTTGTTAAGCAAGGCCCCTGAACTCTCGTGTATTTTCTGCATTATGAAATGATATGGGCATGTAACGCTTTTACAACATACAAAAGTGCGCTGGTTCTCAAGGGGCAAAGTATTGACACAATTGTTTTTAAATAGAGACGAGCTTAAAGTTTTCTTTACTGACCATAATTTTCATTTGTCTGACCGCTTGCATGATGACGAGTTTGTCATACGACTGGCCTATCTGGGTGATGTTTTTTCTCGCCTGAATGATCTGAATCGAGGATGACAGGGACTCTCCGCAACTATATTCAATGTGCGGGACAAAATTGAGGCTACGATAAAGAAGTTGTAGCTCTTCTCTGTCTGCATTAACAAGGACAACACACAGGTCTTTCCATCATTGTATGATTTTTTGTGTGCAAATCAACTCAAGCTTACGGACAATGTCAAACATGATATAGCGAGGCACCTGAGTGAGTTGGGTGCGCAATTACGCAGGTACTTTCCCCGAAACGGACGACACAAACAACTGGATTCGTTATCCCTTTCATTCCCCGCCTCCAGTCCACTTACCGATATCTGAATAAGAGAGCCTCATAGAAATTGCAACAAGCGGTTCTGTTAAAATTTAATTTAATCAGAAGCGACTGCAGATTTCTGGATTGGGCTGCGCTCAGAGTTTCTTGTCTTGGCAAATCGCGCTGTTAAGACACTGATGCCCTTTGCAACCATGTACCTATGTGAGACTGGATTCTCGGGACTCACTAGCATGGAAACTAAATACAGGCACAGACTGTGTGGAAAATAATTTAAGAGTGAGACTCTCTCCAATACAACCCATGTGAACCCTTTCAAGCACACCCTTCTCATTAACCTGTGGTGAGTTATTCACCATTTCTGATTAACAAGTAAGGTTTTATATGTAAGATGGTTAAATAAAGAGCAAAACGATTGATTATTATAATATTATTATTTGGTCCTATAAGAGCTCTTTGTCACTTCCCACAAGCCGGGTTGTGACAAAAACTCACACTCATTCTTATGTCGTAGTGTGTGTGTGTGTGTGTGTGGCATGCTTACAATGGTGGCAAAAACATTTGAGAGTGCGCTGACCCTGGTGCTAGAGGGGGTACGCAGTTGGAGGTTGAATGTTTGAAGGGTTACGGGACTATAAAAAGTTTGGGAACCCCTGCATTAGACCAACAGTCCCCTCTGTCATCTCAGTGTGAGAGAGAACTGCATCTCTCACCCTGCACACACACCGTCTCTCAGTATAGCTTTATAGAAACCCACACAAAATTACACACAGCATGAGACAGAGGGAAACATGGATAGTAAAGGAGCCAAGCAGGGTT
Organism: Oncorhynchus mykiss; assembly: GCF_057628025.1. NCBI lineage: Eukaryota > Metazoa > Chordata > Actinopteri > Salmoniformes > Salmonidae > Oncorhynchus > Oncorhynchus mykiss. The sequence goes on along the minus strand of NC_143035.1, from coordinate 8,374,587 downwards.
ATTGAAGAGTGTATGTGAATATTTTCATGTGAACCTCAACCAGCATGAAAGATGTTGCTCTTTGAGTTTTCTCAACGGGGGCTGCTGTGTAATTGTGTGCGTGTGCATGTTTCTCATGGCAATGAGGGGCATGTGGGAGATGTCAGCACTGTGCACTACCACGGTCAATCGATCTGTGTTGGGGAACATGAAAGAGCGAGGGAGTGCAGCCTATGATCCTGTTTTTGATATTTCACCTGCAGGCCTGATCAATATATGTGAAAATCCTGTGTACTGTAGGGGAGGCAGAGAGGCAGGCCAGGCAGCACTTATTACCCATCTCCTCTTGGGATGAAAGCCCACTTATTACCCATCTCCTCTTGGGATGAAGGCCCACTTATTACCCATCTCCTCTTGGGATGAAGGCCCACTTATTACCCATCTCCTCTTGGGATGAAGGTCCACTTATTACCCATCTCCTCTTGGGATGCAGGCCGACTTATTACCCATCTCCTCTTGGGATGCAGGCCGACTTATTACCCATCTCCTCTTGGGATGAAGGCCCACTTATTACCAAACTCCTCTTGGGATGCAGGGCCACTTATTACCCATCTCCTCTTGGGAGGCAGGCCCATTATTACCCATCTCCTCTTTGGAGGCAGGCCCACCTATTACCCATCTCCTCTTGGGATGCAGGCCCACGTATTACCCATCTCCTCTTTGGATGCAGGCCCACTTATTACCCATCTCCTCTTTGGATGCAGGCCCACTTATTACCCATCTCCTCTTTGGATGCAGGCCCACTTATTACCCATCTCCTCTTTGGATGCAGGCCCACTTATTACCCATCTCCTCTTTGGAGGCAGGCCCACGTATTACCCATCTCCTCTTGGGATGCAGGCCCACTTATTACCCATCTCCTCTTTGGATGCAAGCCCACGTATTACCCATCTCCTCTTTGGAGGCAGGCCCACTTATTACCCATCTCCTCTTGGGATGCAGGACCACTTATTGCCCATCTCCTCTTTGGAGGCAGGCCCACTTAACACACACACTCCCTCACATTCTTCACTAGTTCACTCTATCGACAGTCCACACTCCTCCCTTCCCCCTTCCCCCTTCTCCCTCTCCTACATTCCTTCCTCTCGCTTCCTCTCTTCGTCATTACTTCTTCCTCGCTCTATCGATTCCCACTCCTCTACTCCCTCACACATCCTCGTCATCTCACTATCCTTCTCTCCCCTCATCCCCCTCTCGCATTTCTGTACTTTCTCTCTTCTCCTCTTTAGTGTTTTCTATTTCTTTCTCCATTTCCCACCTCTTACTCCTTCTCCATCTGCCAGTCTGTCTATCTATCTATCTACCTATCTACCTATCTATCTATCTATCTATCTATCTATCTATCTATCTTTACCCTCCCTCCCTCTCTCTTTCTCCTCATCACTCTCCTTCCCTCCCTTCCTCTCGCATATCTATCTATCTCCTCCTCTCTCTCCAGGCCCATTATTCTGTGTGATGGTGATAGTTTCTCTGTTATGGCCGTCTGCATTGAGGACACCCTGATAACCCCTGTGCCCATACAGCCCGCTTAAATCATCTCTGCCTCCCTCCCTTTCTCACACAAGCACACACGCATGCTCGCACACACACACACACACACACACACACACACACACACACACACACACACACACACACACACGTTGTAGTTTATAGCTGTGTGCTGACTCTGGAATCAAGGGGAAGAGAAGGACAGTAGAGAGCGTTGTGCTTGTCATAACTCACCCCTAACCTCTCTATGCTATAGGGCTAGCGTCTCACGCTGCGCCGTGGCCATTCTCTACAGTAGCCATTTTCTAATATACAAGAGTTCACTGTTAGGTTTTACTGCTGAACCTGTTTCTCTACTAGAGACATACAGCCGTAATGTGCAGTAACTACCCCTTTATCACGTCACCGCTACCTGTATACTACAGTGTAACATAGAAGTCCTATCTGTGTTGTAGCCGTGCTTTATAATACTGCCGCCCCACGTGTAGCCAGGCCTTCGTGTCTGAGTAGGTTCTGTCTGGTCCCAGCGCCACCTGTGATGTCACTTGTGACTGCAGGGCAATGAGCTGCCTGCCGCGCCACCCACCTGAATTGCATTTGCCTCTCTTTTAATTTGTTTTCTTCTCCTCTTTTTCACTCCATCTCTCTTGATTTATTTGTTTTCCTGTAGAAGATAGAAGGGAGAGGGGGGGGGGGGGATGTGTTTACAGTTGGCGGCCGCGGCAACAGAAGGTGGATATTTAATCTCACACATGAAAGAGGGATGAAGAGGGGGACGGAGAGAGGGTGAAGAGCGATGGAGCGAGACAAGAAGAGAGGAAGAGAGAAAACAAGGAGAAAGTGAAGGGGTTGAGGGACAAGAGACTGAGAGGTATGGGAAAAGGAGACAGAGACAGAAGGGGTAACAGGTTGGATACATGGGGGAGAGAGCTAGAGAGAAATAAAAATCCCTGTTCAACATCTATTCAGAATGTGACCCCATGCAGTCTTATTGATTCCTCTGACGTATGTCTTTGTCCCCGACTCCCGAGGTAGGGGATGTTTTTGTGGAATCTCTGGTGTCGCAGAATGCAGCAGAGATTATTTCCTTTCCTTATGCATGAGAAAAGGCCATTGTGAAGAGTCACAGAAAGCAGACGGCAATCTATTTACTGATAACACTCTCCCTCCCTCCCGCCATCTCTTCCTTGTCCCTCCCTCCCTCCTTCCTCCGCTGGTGCAGCATATTCAGCTTGGTTAGACTCACAAGGACTCATAAACACTGACGTGTTCCTTACAGCAACACGCCAATCTCGCGGAGTTCTGAAAATGATCCATGTGGGTTGTCTGACCCGCCCACTTCGAGCAATTGCTGCATTTCAGCTTTGAGTGACAGCAGTCGCATCCCTGATGATGTGTTCTGCCTCAGGGCTCTACGGATCCACTCAGATCTTCAGGTGGAATCACACCAGCTGCAGATCATATCACAGGGGGACTGTTTAAACACTTTGAGACTTGAGGTCCCTGTGACATCTGTGGGTCTTTCTGATGTGGTTGGGGGGGGGGGGGTACAAAGAGGGTAGAGTGAGGACTGAGGCACTTAGGAGTGCATTTGGCCTGTTTGCTGTCTGTGCGTCTCTGTGGGGTGAGAGCAACCTCACTGTTCTGAGTCACCGCTGGAAAAAAAGGACCCGAGGGGCAGGAGAGAGGGAGAGGGAGAGGGAGGGGTGAGAGAGAGAGCGCTCGATCTCTGCATGGGATCAGGTGTGAGTAACAGGGTCTGGGTGTCCTTGAGAAGGGGGACAGGACAGCAAATGAGAGAAGCTCCACAGGTCGATGTGAGGTTATGAGATGTATTAAATGGAGTGGGAGCCGAGCGGAGAACAAATATCTCATTTCAGAGAGAGAGAGAGAGAGAGAGAGAGAGAGAGAGAGAGAGAGAGAGAGAGAGAGAGAGAGAGAGAGAGAGAGAGAGAGAGAGAGAGAGAGAGAGAGAGAGAGAGAGAGAGAGAGAGAGAGAGAGAGAGAGAGAGAGAGAGAGAGAGAGAGAGAGAGAGAGAGAGAGAGAGAGAGAGAGAGAGAGAGAGAGAGAGAGAGAGAGAGAGAGAGAGAGAGAGAGAGAGAGAGCCCTGTGGCTGCAACCTATAGCACATGGTATTTGCAGACCAGGAGAGATAGATAGATAGGAGGACATATTATATTTGCGGGTGGAGATAGATTATGGTTTGGCTGAGGGGAGATCCTGTCTTACCTTTCTCTCCCCTGGTCTGCCTGAAATGAAGAATGCTTCGGAACCTTATCTATCTGCTCCTGTCGAGAGGGTAGAGCTGGGACGATAAACCGGAAATTATCAACACCAACCGTACCGGCCACTCATCGCTGGCATTTTGCTGATATCATTCATTATGATAAGTAGCCTATACTCGAGAAATGTGAAGTTTGAAATGAAACAAGTTTGCTTATATGGGTGATTGTTAATGAGGCAATTGATTGCTACAACCATCAAACTAGTAGTAGTAGTAGTATTAGTAGCAGCAGTAGTATTAGTAGCAGCAGTAGTAGTAGAAGAAGAAGAAACATACAGAAACTCAAGTCCTTTTGTTCACCCGACCTAGAATACCTCACAATCAAATGCCCACCGTATTACCTCCCAATAGAATTCTCTTCGATCATAGTCACAGCCGTGTATATTCCCCCCCAAGCTGATACCACAACACCTTCTTCGCCATTTTTGAGGATAACACAGTGCCAACAAAGCGGCCCGCTCGCAAGGACTGTGAGCTCTCATTCTCTGTGGCAGACGTGAGTAAGACATTTTAAGCGTGTTAACCCTCAAGGCTGCCTGGCCAGACAGCATCCCTAGCCACGTCCTCAGAGCATGCGCAGACCAGCTGGCTGGAGTGTTTACGGACATATTCAATCTCTCTCTATCCCAGTCTGCTGTCCCCACTTGCTTCAAGATGTCCACCATTGTTCCTGTACCCAAGAAAGCAAAGGTAACTGAACTAAATGACTATCACCCCGTGGCACTCACTTCTGTCATCTTGTAGTGCTTTGAGAGGCTAGTTAAGGATCATATCGAACATCCTGTCGGGCTGTATAACTGCCTGGTACGGCAACTGCACCGCCCACAACCTCAGGGCTCTCCAGAGGATAGTAAGGTCTGCCCATCACATCACCGGGGGCACACTGCCTGCCCTCCAGGACACCTACATACAGCACCTGATGTCACAGGAAGGCCAAAAAGATAATCAAGGACGTCAACCACCCGTGCTATTATCCAGAAGGCAAGGTCGGTACAGGTGCATCAAAGCTGAGACCGAGAGACTGAAAAACAGCTTATATCTCAAAGCCATCAGACTGTTAAATAGCCATCACTAGCCGGCTTCCACCCGGTTACTCAACCCTAAGCCTTAGAGGCTGCTACCTTAAATACATAGACATGGAATCACAAGTCACTTTAATCATGTTTTCACACTGCTTTACTCATCTCATATGTATATATACTGTATTATATTCTACTGTATTTTAGTCAATGCCACTCCGACATTGCTCATCCTAATATTTAAATTTTTCTTAATTCCATTATTTTACTTCTAGATGTGTGTGCTGTTGTGAATTATTAGATACTACTGCACTGTTGGAGCTAGGTACACAAGCATTTCACTACACCTGCAATAACATCTGCTAAATAAATTTGATTTGATTTTTAGTAGTAGTAGTTTAAAGGGTAGTTTAAAAAATGGTGAACGTTAATGTTATAAACTTATCTTTCTATTTATCGTTATCGCATCTATTCAGGCAATTTATCGCAATATGTCCATATGGCCTCGCTCTACGAGAGGCACACACATCCTGTACCGTGTCATTACATTGGAAACAGCACCTCCATCTCCTTTCCCCTCACTCAGGATGGATGTCATCTGTTCACCTCTCCTTCTGATAGCTGGAGTTGTGCAGTTAATGGAATGCCATGGCAATTCTGTAGGTGTCCCCTACAATTATGGAATTTCTTCGATGCTCATGTGCACGTGTGTGTGTGTGTGTGGGGGGGGGGGGGGGGGTATAGGTGTGTGATAGACAGAAATGCTGGTATAATTCTTGCTGTGCGTGTGTGTGTGTGTGTGTGTGTGTGTGTGTGTGTGTGCCAGAGCAGATAAGCACAGAGCCTGTGATTTCCCCCCCTGCTCTTTTCTACCTCCCACACACACTCTCCCACACACACTCTCTGAGAGACTGCTGAGACACTGTCACACTCCCTGAGAGACTGCTGAGACACTGTCACACCCCCAGAGACACAGAGGAGCCCACTGACATGACAACCCCTGTAAAACACAATGACCACGCCTAGGCTGCAGGAGAGAGAGAGAGAGAGAGAGAGAGAGAGAGAGAGAGAGAGAAACAATGGGATCTGCGTGGGATCAGATGTGAGTAACAGGGTCTGGGTGTCCATGAGAGGGGGGTCAGTGTAGAATAGTGCCCCATTCCTACCTCCTGGGTTAGAGTCTGGCCACCGAGTCCCTGAATAGCCTGGCTGTACACAGACACTGTCATAGAATGTGATTTCATGGCCTAGATGTCTTTGTGACTACCTGGCACTCCACAGAGGAACTCAGTCCCAGACAAAGCCTTCACACAGAGCAATCTTTACTGTTCCATGCTTCAAGAGCCTGGAAGATGGAAGGCATATGTGCGTGCGTGTGGGAGGTATCCAGCTGGAACACAGCAGATGGAGGAGATACATAAGAGTAGAGTCGATAAAGCTGACACACACCTAAACAACAGACACCTATACCTACACACACACACACACACACACACACACACACATTGGCACAGTCTCACACACACACACACACACACACACATTGGCACAGTCTCACACACAGAACTAGAGGCACACACACACACTTTATTCAGAGATGATTGCTTGGGGCAAAGCCTTAGATTATCTATATGTTTCCATTGAAAACAGTTTTCAAAACACTGGCTGAACAATTTACTGCCAGCCACTGTGGAAGTGCTCTCATTCCACCAAGACACGTTTCCTGTTTCACTGAATCCCATAAGCCATACACCCTTAGTGGATGTTGTGTCGAAGTGTGTGCCCATCACAATTCATAGCTGAACAGACTCTCCTTTTGACTAGTACATCATGTAATGTCTTATCACCAGTTATACCACAGTATTGTTGAATGTTTCTGATTGGATAGAAGGGCATTCTAGAATGGGCATTAAAACCAGATAACAGGACAATTGGAAAAGATATCGGGACACCTTGCAATCAGGATGCAATATGTGCCTATACATGCAGACCGTACTTGCTACAAAGTGACGGAACCTTTGACCAACAACCACACGAACCGAAATTGTAAACCTTGTAAACACAGGAAAAACCTTGTCAGCTAGCTAGCTAGCCAATTTGCAGACTCGCTAGCAACACAAACGGTTTGATATGCAGTGTGATCTCCTCGCAATGAACCGTGTCGAATGTCCTGGCGAGAAAGCTAGCTTTTCTAGCTATGCCAGGCACAATTGAGCGTCATCAGCTCGTTATGGATGTATCCAAATGAATGTCAATAGAAAACAGCTTAAACAAACCCCAATGCAGCTACCTTGCTGTTATTCTGGCTGCAGAGGTTGTGAATGTGTTAGCTGGAGCTATTTGGCTAGCTAACATGCAAGGGATGAGAACCGTGCCAGCTAGCATGGCAATGGAATATACTCTATATAACGAACAACTGGGTGGTGTTATCATGTTGCAGATGCCCAAGTGCAATGAAGCGATGAGCTAGGCTACATGGCGAGAGAAGAATGTTGCCAGCCTGCATAGTGATCGAACTAGCGACTTTGTCACGTTTCTAGATATAGCGCTAATCGAACGAAATGACTGGGTCCTGTCTCTAGAGATATAACTAATGAAACAAATGACCGGGTCGCATCTCTAAATCAAATCAAATCCGACAATAGTTGTAATAAGTTCCGACAAGGCAGTAATATCTAACAAGTAATCTAACCTAACAATTTCACAACAACTACCTTATACACACACAAGTGTAAAGGAATTAATCAGAATATGTACATAAAAATATATGAATGAGTGATGGCCGAACGGCATAGGCAAGATGCAGTAGATGGTATAGAGTACAGTATATACATATGAGATGAGTAATGTAGGGTATGTAAACATTGGTGGCATTGTTTAAAGTGGCTAGTGATACATTTATTACATCATTTTTTCCATTATTAAAGTGGCTAGAGTTGAGTCAGTATGTTGGCAGCAGCAACTCAATGTTAGTGATGGCTGGTTAACAGTCTGATGGCTTTGAGATAGATGCTGTTTTTCAGTCTCTCGGTCTCTCACATTGATGCACCTGTACTGACCTCGCCTTCTGGATGATAGTGGGGTGAACAGGCAGTGGCTCGGGTGGTTGTTGTCCTTGAGGATCTTTTTGGCCTTCCTGTGACACCGGTTGGTGTAGGTGTCCTGGAGGGTAGGTAGTTGGCCCCCTGGTGATGCTTTGTGCAGACCTCACTACCTTCTGGAGAGCCTTGTGGTTATGGGCGGAGCAGTTGCCTTACCAGGCGGTGATACAGCCCGACAGGATGCTCTCGATTGTGCATCTGTAAAAGTTTGAGTGTTTTTGGTGACAAGCCGAATTTCTTCAGCCTCCTGAGATTGAAAAGGCGCTACTGCGCCTTCTTCACCACACTGTCTGTGTGGGTGGACCATTTCAGTTTGTCTGTGATGTGTACGCCGAGGAACTTAACTTTCCACCCTCTCCACTACTGTCCCATCAATGTGGATAGGGATCTGATCCCTCTGCTGTTTCCTGAAGTCCACGATTATCTCCTTTGTTTTGTTGACATTGAGTGTAAGGTTATTTTCCTGACACCACACTCCGAAGGCCCTCACCTCCTCCCTGTAGGCCGTCTCGTCGTTGTTGGTAATAAAACCTATCACTGTAGTGTCGTTTGCAAACTTGATGATTGAGTTGGAGGCGTGCATTGCCACGCAGTCATTGGTGAACAGGGAGTACAGGAGAGTGCTGAGAACGCACCCTTGTGGGGCCCCAGTGTTGAGGATCAGCGGGGTGGAGATGTTGTTACCTACCCTCACCACCTGGGAGCGGCCCGTCAGGAAGTTCAGGACCCAGTTGCACAGGGCAAGGTCGAGACCTAGGGAGGGTACTATGGTGTTAAATGCTAAGCTGTAATCGATGAACAACATTCTTACATACGTATTCCTCTTGTCCAGATGAGTTGGGGCAGTGTGCAGTGTGATTGCGATTGCGTCGTCTGTGGACCTATTGGGGCGGTAAGCAAATTGGAGTGGGTCTAGGGTGTCAGGTAGGGTGGAGGTGATATGGTCCTTGACTAGTCTCTCAAAGCACTTCATGATGACGGAAGTGAGTGCTACGGGCGGTAGTCATTTAACTCAGTTACCTTAGCTTTCTTGGGAACAGGAACAATGGTGGCCCTCTAGAAGCATGTGGGAACAGCAGACTGGGATAAGGATTGATTGAATATGTCTGTAAACACACCAGCCAGCTGGTCTGAGCATGTTCTGAGGACGTGACCGGTGATGCCGTCTGGGCCTGCAGCCTTGCGAGGGTTAACACGTTTAAATGTTTAATTCACGTTGGCTGCAGTGAAGGAGAGCCCACAGGTTTTTGTAGCGGGCCGTGTCAGTGGCACTGTATTGTCTTCAAAGCGAGCAAAGAAGTTGTTTAGTCTGTCTGGGAGCAATACGTCGTGGTCCGCGACAGGGCTGGCTTTTCTTTTGTAGTCCGTGATTGACTGTAGACTTTGCCACATACCTCTCGTGTCTGAGCCATTGAATTGCGACTGCAATTTGTGTCTATACTGACGCTTAGCTTGTTTGATTGCCTGACCGGAAACATGACGGAATACAAACAGTGTAGCTATTCCCTCTAGATATAGAACTAATGAAACAAATGACTTGGTCGCGTCTCTAGATATATAACTAATGAAACAAACGACTGGGGTTCGTCTCTAGATATATATATATATATAACTAATGAAATGAACGACTGGGTCGCGTCTCTACATATATAACTAATGAAACAAACGACTGGGTCGCGTCTCTAGATATATAACTAATGAAACAAAAGACTGGGCCACTTCTCTAAATATATATAACTAATGAACCGAACGTCTGGGTCGCGTCTCTAGATATATAACTAATGAAACAAACAACTGGGTCGTGTCTCTAGATATAAAACTAATGAAACGAACAACTGGGTCTCTAGATATATAACTAATGAAACGAGCGTCTCTAGATATATAACTAATGAACCAAACGACTGGGTCGCGTCTCTAGATATATAACTAATGAAACGAACAACTGGGTCGTGTCTCTAGATATATAACTAATGAACCGAACGACTGGGTCGCGTCTCTAGATATATAACTAATGAAACGAACAACTGGGTCGTGTCTCTAGATATAAAACTAATGAAACGAACAACTGGGTCTCTAGATATAAAACTAATGAAACTAACGACTGGGTCGCGTCTCTAGATATATAACTAATGAAACGAACAACTGGGTCGTGTCTCTAGATATAAAACTAATGAAACGAACAACTGGGTCTCTAGATATATAACTAATGAAACGAACAACTGGGTCGTGTCTCTAGATATATAACTAATGAAACTAACGACTGGGTCGTGTCTCTAGATATAAAACTAATGAAACTAACGACTGGGTCGCGTCTCTAGATATATAACTAATGAAACTAACGACTGGGTCGCGTCTCTAGATATAAAACTAATGAAACTAACGACTGGGTCGCGTCTCTAGATATATAACTAATGAAACGAACAACTGGGTCGTGTCTCTAGATATATAACTAATGAACCGAACAACTGGGTCTCTAGATATATAACTAATGAAACGAACAACTGGGTCGTGTCTCTAGATATATAACTAATGAAACTAACGACTGGGTCGTGTCTCTAGATATATAACTAATGAAACAAACAACTGGGTCTCTAGATATATAACTAATGAAACGAACAACTGGGTCTCTAGATATAAAACTAATGAAACGAACAACTGGGTCTCTAGATATAAAACTAATGAAACGAACAACTGGGTCTCTAGATATAAAACTAATGAAACGAACAACTGGGTCTCTAGATATAAAACTAATGAAACAAACAACTGGGTCTCTAGATATATAACTAATGAAACGAACAACTGGGTCTCTAGATATAAAACTAATGAAACGAACAACTGGGTCTCTAGATATATAACTAATGAAACGAACAACTGGGTCTCTAGATATATAACTAATGAAACGAACAACTGGGTCGTGTCTCTAGATATAAAACTAATGAAACGAACAACTGGGTCTCTAGATATATAACTAATGAAACTAACGACTGGGTCGCGTCTCTAGATATATAACTAATGAAACGAACAACTGGGTCTCTAGATATATAACTAATGAAACGAACAACTGGGTCGTGTCTCTAGATATAAAACTAATGAAACTAACGACTGGGTCGCGTCTCTAGATATATAACTAATGAAACTAACGACTGGGTCGCGTCTCTAGATATAAAACTAATGAAACGAACAACTGGGTCTCTAGATATAAAACTAATGAAACTAACGACTGGGTCGCGTCTCTAGATATATAACTAATGAAACGAACAACTGGGTCGTGTCTCTAGATATAAAACTAATGAAACGAACAACTGGGTCGTGTCTCTAGATATATAACTAATGAAACGAACAACTGGGTCTCTAGATGTAAAACTAATGAAACTAACGACTGGGTCGCGTCTCTAGATATATAACTAATGAAACGAGCGTCTCTAGATATATAACTAATGAAACGAACGACTGGGTCGCGTCTCTAGATATATAACTAATGAAACGAACGACTGGGTCGCGTCTCTAGATATATAACTAATGAAACGAACAACTGGGTCGTGTCTCTAGATATATAACTAATGAACCGAACGACTGGGTCGCGTCTCTAGATATATAACTAATGAAACGAACAACTGGGTCGTGTCTCTAGATATATAACTAATGAAACGAACGACTGGGTCGCGTCTCTAGATATATAACTAATGAAACGAACAACTGGGTCGTGTCTCTAGATATATAACTAATGAACCGAACGACTGGGTCGCGTCTCTAGATATATAACTAATGAAACGAACAACTGGGTCTCTAGATATATAACTAATGACACTAACGACTGGGTCGTGTCTCTAGATATAAAACTAATGAAACGAACAACTGGGTCTCTAGATATAAAACTAATGAAACTAACGACTGGGTCGTGTCTCTAGATATATAACTAATGAAACGAACAACTGGGTCTCTAGATATATAACTAATGAAACTAACGACTGGGTCGTGTCTCTAGATATAAAACTAATGAAACGAACAACTGGGTCTCTAGATATAAAACTAATGAAACTAACGACTGGGTCGTGTCTCTAGATATAAAACTAATGAAACGAACAACTGGGTCTCTAGATATAAAACTAATGAAACTAACGACTGGGTCGTGTCTCTAGATATATAACTAATGAAACAAACAACTGGGTCGTGTCTCTAGATATATAACTAATGAAACGAACAACTGGGTCTCTAGATATAAAACTAATGAAACGAACAACTGGGTCTCTAGATATATAACTAATGAAACAAACAACTGGGTCTCTAGATATATAACTAATGAAACAAACAACTGGGTCTCTAGATATATAACTAATGAAACGAACAACTGGGTCTCTAGATATATAACTAATGAAACGAACAACTGGGTCTCTAGATATATAACTAATGAAACGAACAACTGGGTCGCGTCTCTAGATATAAAACTAATGAAACGAACAACTGGGTCTCTAGATATAAAACTAATGAAACTAACGACTGGGTCTCTAGATATATAACTAATGAACCGAACAACTGGGTCTCTAGATATATAACTAATGAAACGAACAACTGGGTCGTGTCTCTAGATATAAAACTAATGAAACTAACGACTGGGTCGCGTCTCTAGATATATAACTAATGAAACGAACAACTGGGTCGTGTCTCTAGATATAAAACTAATGAAACTAACAACTGGGTCTCTAGATATAAAACTAATGAAACTAACGACTGGGTCTCTAGATATATAACTAATGAAACGAACAACTGGGTCGTGTCTCTAGATATAAAACTAATGAAACGAACAACTGGGTCTCTAGATATATAACTAATGAAACGAACAACTGGGTCGTGTCTCTAGATATAAAACTAATGAAACGAACAACTGGGTCTCTAGATATAAAACTAATGAAACTAACGACTGGGTCGTGTCTCTAGATATAAAACTAATGAAACGAACAACTGGGTCTCTAGATATAAAACTAATGAAACTAACGACTGGGTCGCGTCTCTAGATATATAACTAATGAAACGAACAACTGGGTCGTGTCTCTAGATATAAAACTAATGAAACGAACAACTGGGTCTCTAGATATATAACTAATGAAACGAACAACTGGGTCGTGTCTCTAGATATAAAACTAATGAAACGAACAACTGGGTCTCTAGATATAAAACTAATGAAACTAACGACTGGGTCGCGTCTCTAGATATATAACTAATGAAACGAACAACTGGGTCGTGTCTCTAGATATATAACTAATGAAACGAACAACTGGGTCGCGTCTCTAGATATATAACTAATGAAACGAACAACTGGGTCGTGTCTCTAGATATAAAACTAATGAAACGAACAACTGGGTCTCTAGATATAAAACTAATGAAACGAACAACTGGGTCTCTAGATATATAACTAATGAAACGAGCGTCTCTAGATATAGAACTAATGAAACGAACGACTGGGTCACGTCTCTAGATATATAACTAATGAGCCGAACGACTGGGTCACGTCTCTAGATATATAACTAATGAAACAAACAACTGGGTCTCTATATATATAGACCTAATGAAACAAACGACTGGGTCGTGTCTCTTTAGATACATATAACTAATGAAACAAACGACTGGGTCGTGTCTCTTTAGATACATATAACTAATGAAACGAACAACTGGGTCTCTAGATATAAAACTAATGAAACTAACGACTGGGTCGTGTCTCTAGATATAAAACTAATGAAACGAACAACTGGGTCTCTAGATATAAAACTAATGAAACTAACGACTGGGTCGTGTCTCTAGATATATAACTAATGAAACAAACAACTGGGTCGTGTCTCTAGATATATAACTAATGAAACGAACAACTGGGTCTCTAGATATAAAACTAATGAAACGAACAACTGGGTCTCTAGATATATAACTAATGAAACAAACAACTGGGTCTCTAGATATATAACTAATGAAACAAACAACTGGGTCTCTAGATATATAACTAATGAAACGAACAACTGGGTCTCTAGATATATAACTAATGAAACGAACAACTGGGTCGCGTCTCTAGATATAAAACTAATGAAACGAACAACTGGGTCTCTAGATATAAAACTAATGAAACTAACGACTGGGTCTCTAGATATATAACTAATGAACCGAACAACTGGGTCTCTAGATATATAACTAATGAAACGAACAACTGGGTCGTGTCTCTAGATATAAAACTAATGAAACTAACGACTGGGTCGCGTCTCTAGATATATAACTAATGAAACGAACAACTGGGTCGTGTCTCTAGATATAAAACTAATGAAACTAACAACTGGGTCTCTAGATATAAAACTAATGAAACTAACGACTGGGTCTCTAGATATATAACTAATGAAACGAACAACTGGGTCGTGTCTCTAGATATAAAACTAATGAAACGAACAACTGGGTCTCTAGATATATAACTAATGAAACGAACAACTGGGTCGTGTCTCTAGATATAAAACTAATGAAACGAACAACTGGGTCTCTAGATATAAAACTAATGAAACTAACGACTGGGTCGTGTCTCTAGATATAAAACTAATGAAACGAACAACTGGGTCTCTAGATATAAAACTAATGAAACTAACGACTGGGTCGCGTCTCTAGATATATAACTAATGAAACGAACAACTGGGTCGTGTCTCTAGATATAAAACTAATGAAACGAACAACTGGGTCTCTAGATATATAACTAATGAAACGAACAACTGGGTCGTGTCTCTAGATATAAAACTAATGAAACGAACAACTGGGTCTCTAGATATAAAACTAATGAAACTAACGACTGGGTCGCGTCTCTAGATATATAACTAATGAAACGAACAACTGGGTCGTGTCTCTAGATATATAACTAATGAAACGAACAACTGGGTCGCGTCTCTAGATATATAACTAATGAAACGAACAACTGGGTCGTGTCTCTAGATATAAAACTAATGAAACGAACAACTGGGTCTCTAGATATAAAACTAATGAAACGAACAACTGGGTCTCTAGATATATAACTAATGAAACGAGCGTCTCTAGATATAGAACTAATGAAACGAACGACTGGGTCACGTCTCTAGATATATAACTAATGAGCCGAACGACTGGGTCACGTCTCTAGATATATAACTAATGAAACAAACAACTGGGTCTCTATATATATAGACCTAATGAAACAAACGACTGGGTCGTGTCTCTTTAGATACATATAACTAATGAACCGAACGACTGGGTCACGTCTCTAGATAAATATAACTAATGAAACGAACGACTGGGTCGCATCTCTAGCAACCCAAAGATAAGAAAATATGAATTTGTAAATGTGTTCTTTAGTATGGTATATGGTAACTGTGGTATAAGCGGGATAAACACCTCCATTCTGTACATTACCTTGGATAAATTAACTCTGCAATGGGACTCAACTCCGCCTTCGCCCTGCTGCATCGTCCATTATTTCCAAGGCAATGCACAGAATGTCTACGTCTATCAAATCAAATCAAATCAAATGTATTTATAAAGCCCTTCTTACATCAGCTGATATCTCAAAGTGTTGTACATAAACCCAGCCTAAAACCCCAAACAGCAAGCAATGCAGGTGTGGAAGCACAGTGGCTAGGAAAAACTCCCTAGAAAGGCCAGAACCTAGGAAGAAGTGAGTCTATCCCTTACTTGTTTGTCCCTGTCTTGAGCTAAGCGCCGTATGTGTCAGGTGATGTGTCTGTCTGTTTAAATGTAGCCAGGCAACAGAGGCCTGGTTTGAGAAGGCTACCGGAATGTTCGTGGTTTTCAGCATTCTGGAATGTTCTCCATCTGACTTTTTGACATGCCAAGGATGATGGCTTTTGATTGGCTTGCTCGGTATGAGGTGAGGAATTTAACCAAATTGTATTATGAAACTGTCAATTAGTTCTCATCCTAGAAGCCATGTCAATCATACTGACACAGACACACACACGCAGGCGGGCGCGCTTGCGCACGCATGCACGCACAAACACACAGATCCTGACGGAAAGTGAGTCAGTTGTTGCTAATTGGCTGGGAGACCTTGTCAGTGGCCAGGCTGCGGATGAGAGAGTGGTTTTCCACAGCAGTCAAATAGACAGCTCTGTATTGACCGTGTCAGATAGGATGGGAGAGGAAACAAGGGTTTGAAATCACAGATCTGAGGCAGCATTTACAGTTAGTTAACAGCCCTATACACTTAGAGTGTTGGAATTCCCACTGTATCCTGGTGCAGTGGATTTGTGGCCATTTAAAGAGACATAGAGGGGAGAAACACTGCTGTGTGACTATTGTAGCATCTTTCCCTGTGCTATCCCTCTGGATAGTTAGAGAGACTTCCAGGTGGCCTGTGTGTGTGTGTGTGTGTGTGTGTGTGTGTGTGTGTGTGTGTGTGTGTGTGTGTGTGTGTGTGTGTGTGTGTGTGTGTGTGTGTGTGTGTGTGCACGCGTACATGTCACTGGTGGCAGTGCTGGGTCGGATGTTATTGTCTCACCTGGGTACACCTGTCATGTAGCTGGTCAGGTGGAGCTCTGTCAGAATGAATGTGTAACCTTCCATCACTCTGGCAGAATGAATGTGTAACCATCCATCACTCTGACAGAATGAATGTGTAACCATCCATCACTCTGACAGAATGAATGTGTAACCATCCATCACTCTGTCAGAATGAATGTGTAACCGTCCTTCACTCTGGCAGAAGGAATGTGTAACCATCCTTCACTCTGACAGAAGGAATGTGTAACCATCCTTCACTCTGGCAGAATTAATGTGTAATCTTCCATCACTCTGGCAGAATGAATGTGTAACCATCCATCACTCTGGCAGAATGAATGTGTAACCATCTTTCACTCTGACAGGATGAATGTGTAACCATCCTTCACTCTGACAGAATGAATGTGTAACCATCCATCACTCTGACAGGATGAATGTGTAACCATCCTTCACTCTGACAGAATGAATGTGTAACCATCCATCACTCTGACAGGATGAATGTGTAACCATCCTTCACTCTGACAGAATTAATGTGTAACCATCCTTCACTCTGACAGGATGAATGTGTAACCCTCCTTCACTCTGGCAGAATGAATGTGTAACCATCATCATCACACACACTATCTCTCTCTCTCACCCTCTCACTCGATCACTCACCCACTCTCACACTCACTCACCAGCTTGTGTTCCTATAGCAACCGAAAGGGAAATATAACTCAGCTGCTTCTGTGCAGTCTGATGGTCCTCTGTGTGGTCAAGGAGAAGCCAACCAGGAAAATAAAAAAATAGTTGAGCCAACATTGTGCTGACGTTATTTCACCCAACCTTATCAAACAGTCATGTTGCATCGATGTGGCTTTAAAATAAAGTATGTTTTATTAAAATGATTTCCCTGCTTCCCTGCTAAACCTGGTGTGTGTCTCTGTCTCTGTGTGTTCAGTCTGCAGTGATGGGGACCTGCATAGCCTAGCATCCAGACTGAAGGACTGGTTTGGAGTTCTCCACCTCGATGCCAACCGAGACCTCAAAGCCTCTGCCAACTCTGATTCAGCGGCAGGACGTGAGTCACACCATTATCTGTGTGTGTATTATTTTGTCGTTTTGAAATGGCACTGCCATTTGAAATTCCATTGCTCTTTTGAGTTCTGTGCTCAACTAAAGTCTGCATGTCTCTACACTCAAATTTCAACAAACCCTCTCAAACTCACCCTCAGTCTCCAAGCACTTTACTCAAGTTTCAGACTGAAAAGGTCTCAGACAAGCACCCCCTCCAATACAAACATGAGACACTACGAGACACCACAACACACACTCACTCACTCACACACATACAAACGTCTTCCAACACCCCTAACCCTCCACACGCTTCTCTCCCCCCCCCCTCCCACCCCACACACACACACACATACACACACACACACACACACACACACCACCCGCTAACATCCCTCTCTCCCGTCCCCAAGGTTTTGACACCAGTATCCTGCCCATCTGCAAGGACTCTCTGGGTTGGATGTTCAACAAGCTGGACATGAACTATGACCTCCTGCTGGACCAATCAGAGCTCAGTGCCATCTACCTGGATAAGTATGAGCTGTGTATGAAGCCCCTGTTCAACTCCTGCGACTCCTTCAAGGACGGGAAACTGTCCAACAACGAGTGGTGCTACTGCTTCCAGAAACCTGACGGTGAGAGAGATGGAGGGGAGGATGTAGCTAGGGATGGAGAAGGGAGGAAGTGTTTTAGAGAGTAAAGGTGAAGACGGACAACAACAAAAAAGAAAGAGAGTGGTGTTTGTTGGTGATGGAAAAACTAACGTTTGCACATTTGAACCTGTTCTGTGTGTGTGTGTGTGTGTGTGTGTGTGTGTGTGTGTGTGTGTGTGTGTGTGTGTGTGTGTGTGTGTGTGTGTGTGTGTGTGTGTGTGTGTGTGTGTGTGTGTGTGTGTGTGTGTGTGTGTGTGTGTGTGTGTGTGTGTGTGTGTGTTTTCTGCTCCAGGTCTGCCCTGCCAGAATGAGATGAACAGGATTCAGACTCAGGGTCGACGGAAGAGTCTCATAGGTCAGTTTGCTGGAGTGACAGCTGTCAATCAATTGTTTTTCATGGGCTGTTGGTCATTGTGCACCGTATATTTAAATTCCGATACATATTTAGGCACAATACATTACCCAGCTGAGACAAACAATAGCACACACAGACACAAACACCCCCGCCCCTAACTCCTTCAAACCCTCAGCCAAGTGGTCATCAATAATCATGCATAATAATGTTATAACTCATGAAAAAACACAGTTTGACAAATGGCCTTTGACTGGGTCACATGAATGAAAAAGGAGGGTAATGGGTTTTTGTGTGTGTGTGTGTGTGTGTGTGTGTGTGTGAACTGTGATGTGCACGTGCGCACGTGAGTGCTGTTATTGAAAGTGACTGGTCCCTTTTACAGCAGGATGTATGGCTTGTTGTCTCATCTTAGGCACTAGTAATTGGTTGTTTGCCTCCGCCTATGCACACACAAGAACCTACAAAACCATGGCAATGAGCACATTGAGTTTTAGTACATTTTGATTTTAGTACAGTGTCGTGTCTTTACTATCATTAAATTGAAGACTTATAGTTTTTATCAAAGGTTCTCTGTAATTAGTATTACACGATCAACTGATTAATCATGTAACTGTAATTAACTAGGAAGTCGGGGCACCAAGGAAAAATATTCAGATTACAAAGTTATCATTTCCTAAAATAACTTTTCAGATATTTTAACTGATCAATTAGTCTTCGAATTAATGAATTATTTACTTTACCTCACGTTAGTCTCATTCCAAACGTCGTAAATTATCTGCACAAACCCAGTCTTCACTATGAGTCATCCATACATCAATTGTCTTAAATCATTTATGTATTACTAACTAAGTAATTCACAGAAATGCATAAACAAACAGTAAATATGGTTACAAGAAATGATAGAAGAATGTGCCCTAGTGGGCTAAACCGGCATAGCGGCTTGTTAGACAAAAGGGGAAGTGGGGGTCGACTAAGAACTCACTAGAGAGTGATAATTATAACAATTGAAATGCTAATCCTTTACACATGAACGCTCACTCATTCGGGAACAATTGCAATCAATATATATATTTATGCTCAGTGTGTCGTCTTGATCGCTGGTGAAAAGTTTGTTTCTGTTGGATAGTTTCGTCCTCTCTCTCTCTCTCTCTCTCTCTCTCTCTCTCTCTCTCTCTCTCTCTCTCTCTCTCTCTCTCTCTCTCTCTCTCTCTCTCTCTCTCTGTCTTGGTTAGAGGGGATAGTTCAGAGTAACATTAATTAATTTGTTATTGAATGGATGTTTCGGCGGTTGTCGTTCTTTGCGTTCAATGATACCGAATTCCTAGCTGCAGACTAGTAATTAATGTCAAAGACTTGTTCTTATTCTGTCGGCATCGATAGTCTACGAGTTTAACCACGTGGTATGGTTAAAAGATTCAGCAATGGTCTACAACCTTTGTCCTCCTAATGGAGAAAAACATGGCCTGGTGATAATTTCTCAAAGTTGGGTTTTATTCAGAATTGCAGAAAAGGGGCTGTCCCAGGATGCCTGACCCTAACTGGGCTCAGGGGCGGTCCTCTGATTTAGTTCAAATCAAAAGGGAAATGTATTTTCCTTCATTAAACAGTCCAAAATCATATTACACAATTTTACAAACAGTATAATACTCACTCATTCATCTTATACAACAATTAGATGTAAACCTCATATCTGAGGCTATTATATAAACAGCGTTATGGTAATGTGGCCACACCGTCTCCCATGAGCTTCCCCAAGTTGTAACAAGCGGACCAGTTCGTAGCTGGATTCTTCACCAATCTTTTATACTTTCTCCGGAACATGACATTTTTTCGTACCTCAAGTTCTGTGAGGTGGAAGAAATTCCTTTGTTCTCTATGAAAATGTACTCTCTCTATACTGTGTGTCCATGAGGAGATCCTCAGGAATTTACGACGTCTCTCTGACCACAGCAGCCTAGTTGAAGGAGGAAAGGGGGAGGCAGGGAGAGGGGGGTGGGGCTTGCTATACCCAAAGAGGGCAACGTCATGACAACAGGATTGTTTAGAAATGTATTTTTTATCCATCTCATCTCTGCCAATCCAGTAGCGTAGCCAGACGCTTGTTGGTAGGTGGGCCGAAATTGAAGCTCTCAAATCATAATTGAATTATCAATAAAAACAGAGGCTACCTTACTCTTACTACTGCGCTACTCGATCGCACACAAAACGTTTAACACCTGATTTCGTAGACCAAGCAGTCATTTATTAACAATGTAAATCATGGCTTTTGTATTTCACAAGGGACTCGCAGCCTACTGTTGTGTCTTTGCTATGCCGGATTAAGTGATATGACATGCTATTCTATAAAATAATTTATCTGTAATTAATATTACCTGATTGAACTAATCATGTAAATGTAATTAACTAGAAGGTTGGGTCACCACGAAGGAATGTTTATAGAGCTGTTATCTTCCGATAACTATTACATCAATAGTAATACACTATTAGACTATTACACTATTACATCAATAGTGGTCAATTCTTAATCAGTCTCAATCAGTCTCATCTGAAGTCGTAGAATTCTTGGTTATCTTCACGATCCCTGGCTAACAAGTTGAATCAGCAATACAATTGAATTATTCATTATTTATTTACTAAATACCTAAACAATCACACAGAATTACACATACACAGGATGGGTCATACATTGATTACTAATTATGTCATAAAAGAAAACGTCCCTAGCGGACGGAACAGATATAATGGCTGGTTACACAAAGAAAGGGGACTGGGTTTTGAATGAAAGCGCTGGAAGACTGAGGAACAAAGGAACTTGCTCTCTGATCGGACCTTGTAAAGCTATGCTATCATAAATACAGAATCTTATGCATTCTAAATAACCGCCCATTTGGAAAAGGAAAATGCAAGGAATATTTACTCTGAGCTGTGCTCAGGTTGGTCGTAGATGGAAGGCCATGTTGCCCAACAGAGATCTTCCTGTCCTCTGAAGAATGTCTGGTAGAAAGGATGTGTTGTAGTAAAGGCGTGTGTTTGGTAGAAGAGATACGTTGTCCGTCCTTTTCTTGGCCCACGTTTACAGCTGCTGCTGCTCACTCAACAGCTAGGAGGTATCACTTCTTTAGTGAATAAGAGTTCAAAGTTCATACCAAGTTGCCATACTTTAAGCTCACACTGAAGTTGGCTTAGTTCTGTAGTTTCATAAACCTCACCAACAGGCCAACGTGATGACACTACACAACACAAACAAAATAAACTATAGGCTTTAGCCTAGAAACATTTGATTGTATTTTTTTCTTGAACATTTATTTAATTAGGCAAGTCAGTTAAGAACAAGTTCTTATTTACAATGACAGCCTAGGAACAGTGGGTTTAACTGCCTAGTTCAGGGGCAGAACACCAGATTTGTACCTTGTCAGCTCGGGGATTCAATCTCGCAACCTTTCAGTTACAGGCCCTACCTGCCGCCCCAGTTCACAATTGGCTCGGCATCGTCTGTTCTACTGGATCCCGTCCGGGATATCGGCGGAACTAATTGCAGTGCACACATATGCCTATATACTGAACAAAAACACAACTGCAATAAGTAAAGTGTTGGTCCCATGTTTCATAAACTGAAATAAAAGATCCCTGAAATGTTCCATGCACACAAAAAGTTGATTTATCTCACATTTGTGGCACAAATTTGTTTATATCCCTGTTAGTGAGCATTTCTCATTTTCCAAGATAATCCATCCACCTGACAGGTGTGGCATATCAAGAAGATGATTAAACAGCATGGTCATTACACAGGTGCACCTTGTGCTGGGGTAAATAAAAGGCCACTCTAAAATGTGCAGTTTTGTCAGACAACACAATGCCACAGATATCTCAAATTTTGAGGGAGCGTTCAATTGGCATGCTGACTGAAGGAATGTCCACCAGAGCTGTTGCCAGAAAATTGAATGTTCATTTCTCTACCATAAGCCTCCTCCAACATCGTTTTAGAGAATTTGGTAGTACATCCAACCGGCCTCACAACCACAGACCACATGTAACCATGCCAGCCCAGGACCTCTACATCTGGTTTCTTCCCCTGCAGGATCATCTGTGTGATCGAGCAGTTTGCTGATGTCAACGTTGTGAATAGAGTGCCCATGGTGGTATGGTATGGGCAGGCATAAGCTACAGACAACGTACGCAATATAATTTTATTGATGGCAATTTGAATGCACAGAGATACCGTGACGAGGCTCATTGTTGCACCATTCACCCGCTGCCATCACCTCATGTTTCAGCATGATAATGCAAGGCCCCATGTCTTAAGGATGTGTATACAATTCCTTGAAGCTGAAAATGTCCCAGTTCTTCCCTGGCCTGCATGTCACCCATTGAGCATGTTTGGGATGCTCTGGATCGACGTGTACGACAGCGTGTTCCAGTTCCTGCCAATGTCCAGCCACTTCGCACAGCCATTGAAGAGGAGTGGGACAACATTCCACTGGCCACAATCAACAGCCAGATCAACTCTTTGTGAAGGACATGTGTCGCACAGCATGAGGCCAATGGTGGTCACACCAGATGCACATACCTTTTTTGTTTACTGATCTGTGACCAACGTACGCATATTGGTATTCCCAGTCAGTGAAATCCATATATTAGGGCCTAATGAATTTATTTGAATATACTGATTTCCTTATATGAACTGTAACTCAGTAAAATCTTTGAAATGTTGCGTTTATATTTTTGTTCAGTGTAGATGTAGACCCAATTTAAATTGAGAATAGTCTGTGTGACAATATTATTAATAGCCTATATTCGTTGTCAAAATATGAATGAAGAGACTGATGAACAGCATGTGTATTTG
This sequence comes from Oncorhynchus mykiss, assembly GCF_057628025.1. Lineage (NCBI taxonomy): Eukaryota > Metazoa > Chordata > Actinopteri > Salmoniformes > Salmonidae > Oncorhynchus > Oncorhynchus mykiss. The sequence goes on along the minus strand of NC_143035.1, from coordinate 8,351,240 downwards.
AGGCAGGGAACAGAACCATTTTTTTAAATGTTATGTATGCGACTTTTTCCAAATCTTCATACAAAGTTCCATGCAGTATTTTTGTTTAATTTTTTTATTTATTAGACAGGCCATCCAATAGTCGAGTATCAGGTTTATAATAAACATACAGTTGCCAAACTATTCCCAAAAATGAGCACAAGGGCATTGTTTCAAAACATACCTTTTTTTTAATCACGGTTTCACAGGCACGATCAAATTTGCAAAAAATACATGTTCTATTTAATTCTGTTGTATTCCATTGTCTTATAGTACGTGACTGTGATTCAAGCACTGGATTATGAGCCGTCTTGTTTGCTAAATGAACAAATGAAATAGACAGTGCCGTGGTGCATATAGCCAGAGAAGCACAGTGACTTATGCCTCAATGCTTAATAAATCCATTTAATACACCATCACAAAGAAATTGATAATTTTGTTTAGGCAGGTCTTAAATTAAACATTTTTTTTAAAAAGCCATATATATATATATATATATATATATATATAGCTGTGAGTAGCAATGAACGGGGTTCATGGGATGACAGGAAAGACACGATATCAATTGTATAATAAAGAAATTATTCTATCATGTAGTAACTACCTTCCTTCATGTGCAATCAGTTACATCATTACCATGTTTATCTCTCAACACCACAAGGTCGACGCAAGATATGTTTATTCTAGTGCTGTAGGTTGCCTCTTTGAATGCAGGTAATCATTCTCAAAGTCATTATTGAGATTATTGTATTACATTATTGTATTGAGATGATATGCCAATTACGGGGTCAATTTGACTAATGTTAAGATTGGGAAATATTTCCGGTGTTTTTTTTCTCACAAGGTTTCACGTTGTTCATCTGCATAATTTAAATCTAACATTCATTTACCCGAGACAAAGTCCACCTGATCAAAAAGCTATTGCTCTAGTATCCTATGGTGCCACCGGTGCCAATGACATCTACAGTGCCACCAACTGGTCTGGTGCAGCCATCTGAGCTAGCACTGTTCCAACGACCGCAGCGAGGCCCAGCCGTAAAAACAGTTACACAGAAATACCGTCATGGGTACTGGTTGGCTGTCATTTGACCAAATTAGTCTGATTGGTGCAGGCCTTCTTCATTATCCCGTATGAAATCGACTGTTGAGTTCCATAAGTTGTGTATTCGATATCTTGTTCCATAATGCCTGTAAATCAAATTGATGGGGGCTGCTTTCCCCACTGTAGATGTAACATGCGAGTCCACAAACATTGCTGGAAGTTATTTGTTTCGGAAACTGGTAACATCCTGGGTGTGGATATAATTTTTGACCATCAAATCATCTGTAAGCTTCACGATTTTATCGAAATCCCCTTTAGAATTGTCTATGAATGTACTGAAACGGTCTTTAAGGCCCTACATTAGATCAATGAAATCAACGATTGCCACCAGGGGTCTCTTCATAGTGTTGAAGTCCAGAACAGACTATGGGAAACGCACAGTACTGCATAGAGCCATGACTACATGGAACTCTTTTCCACATCAAATAAATCAAGCGAGCAGTAAAATCTGATTTTTTAAAAACGGATAAAACAACACGTCACGGCACAACGCAGACTGTGGAGAGACATGCACAAACACGCACAAACACACACACACACACACACACACACACACACACACACACACACACACACACACTGTAATGTTGTGGTATTGTGGATTTTATATCGACCCCATTTGGGTCCCGCTTTAAATTACGTTCAGCTCATAAAAGCTTCATAAAGCCTTCCTAATGCCTTCATAAAGCCTTCATAAAGCCTTCCTAATGCCTTCATAAGCACCACAGAAATGTGTTACAAAGTTTCTATAACCTGATGTCATGAGTTGTACAGGGTTCATAAATGTGGCATAACTGTGTGACATAACCCACTAGATTGAATATGATATAAACATGTGCTTTCTAGAAGGTGACATGTTGGGTTGACATGAAGGTGACATGACGGTCTGGTGGACCAACACATTAACCTTGGCCTTCATTGATCAGGGTCAGGTTTAAAATCACATTTTAAGAAGATCAATTGTGGAAATAGGCCGGGTTTAGCCATAAGTATGACTTTTTTACTGTGTTAACCCTCCTGTTATGTTCGTTTCATGTTAATTAATTCTGTGCTCCCGATGACCGCCCCATGACTGCCCCATTATTGCTGATTATAAATCCATAATACTACATATATTATCGCCTAATGTTGTGTTAGATCTTTTTATCAACTTAAGTTCTTGTGCCAACATTAAACATTAAGCATTAAACATTAAAAAGTTTTGAACTTCTATTTGTGATTAATCACCTGTAGGTCTCATTGACCAGAGCTCATACAACTAGTTTTTGAGTAAGAAAAGCATAATGTATGGATTATTTTGACTGTAACAAATACTCAGATGAAACATATTGTGCTATTTATCACAGACTACTTCGTGTCAAAGTGTAACAAGGTCTCTCTCCTCCTCACCAGTTTCATGATCAAGGATATGATCAAGAGCCTCACATACAGTATATCGTTTGGTCATTGTGCTGCCACAGAATCAACTGTGAGCAAGGCCTCAAAAAAGCTTTATATACCAGAGCTGTTCTATATATTATAAGTTCTGTTCTATATATTAAAAGTTCTATATATTATTGAAACAACGTTGCGATTGTTTGTGAGAATGCCAACAGGTGTTGTTCCTGTGGGGGAAAGATTATATTGGGGAAAGGTTCCCATGGGGGCTGCCATGGAAGCCAAGAAGGGTGTGTGTGTGTGTGTGTGTGTGTGTGTGTGTGTGTGTGTGTGTGTGTGTGTGTGTGTGTGTGTGTGTGCGCTCAAACACACATGTATGTAGGGGTTTGGGAGAGGAATTGTGTCCATCTGATGAATGGGCATGTGCCTGAAGTCAATTTTGTACACTAATTGTAGTCTCACCCATTCATTTCTAACGACCGGTCAAATGACCAGGAACACAACAGATGTACAAAAGTTAAATAACACACCCAAAATGTAATGAAAGTCATCAAAATGTATTTTGTGTGTTCAGATGCCCTGTGTGGACAATCAGATTAAATGAACTACATTTTTCAGAGAGAGAACTTGTACATCGGTCCAATTCGACCGGAACACAGCAGGAGGGTTAACTAGTGATGATGACAAATACTTTACAAATACTGCATGTTGGTTCCAATCTTAAAAGTAACAACAAAGAAAGTTAGCAGGTATGTTAGGAAATGTCTTTGTCCCACCATCTGGATGAGGGCATTTACGTATGTGCTGTACTAGAAACTCTAAATGGGGAGATGGGAAACTCCATTTGATTCATATTATTATATTCCTCTTTCATTTACAAATCTCATGACTTGATTATGAGACGTGGCTGTATCAAGGGGATTTTTATTTAGCTGAGCCCGTTAGCTAGCTAAATTTTGGCTATCTAGCAATTGCTGTGTAGTCACCGAAATTATTTGAAAGAATGACTGAGGTAGCTACAGTGTGTAATCTAACTCAACACAACTACTACAAACTAATTTAAATTACCATAAATAAATGTTAACTTGTTTTTTGCTTTCCGGTGGCACCGCAATTGGGCATTTGATTTGCGAACTCATCACATTAACAGCATCTTGTCACCAACACTAAAAAAAGTACTTCCGGGTCACAGAATTTCAGAAATTTCCAAAATTAAAGTAATCCACATAATAGTATAAAAGTATCAACAACATGTATTTATTAATTATATGAAAAATAAATGTCTAAACATTAACGATGATTCATATTTGTTCAAATTTAAGTGACATTTGCATTAAATTGGGTTTTTAAAGCATGTCATATAAATGCCCCCAGTGCGAATCACTATGTGTAATACATATTGGCTTATAGAACAAAAACTATTTTGGGTGCCGCAATAAAATTACTGTAGGGAGTTCTCAGTAAGGTCTGTAGAATATAAATATCGTGGCCTTTTACTCCAGCCATTCCATTGGTGGCCAGAATGCGAGTACATAATCATCACATGTGCGATTACTGTGCTACAGTAAACCCTCACACCAAACAACAGTGAATTAACCTGCTTGGGATAGGGGGCAGCATTTGCACGTTTGGATGAAAAGCGTGCCCAGAGTAAACTGCCTGCTACACAGTCCCAGTTGCTAATATATGCATATTATTAGTATATTTGGATAGAAAACACTCTGATGTTTCTAAAACTCTTTGAATTATGTCTGTGAGTATAACAGAACTCATATGGCAGGTGAAAACCTGAGAGAAATCCAACCAGGAAGTGGGAAATCTGAGGTTTGTAGTTTTTCAACTCTTGGCCTATCGAAAACACAGTGTCTATGGGGTCAAATTGCACTTCCTAAGGCTTCCACTAGATGTCAACAGTCTTTAGAACCTTGTTTGATGCTTCTACTGTGAAGGAGGGTGGAATGGGAGCTGAATGAGTCAGTGGTCTGGCAGAGTGCCACGAGCTGGTAACGCGCGTTCACGTGAGAGTTAGCTTGAGTTCCATTGCATTTCTGAAGACAAAGGAATTCTCCGGTTGGAACATTATTGAAGATTTATGTTAAAAACATCCTAAAGATTGATTCTATACTTCGTTTGACATGTTTCTACGGATTGTAACGGAACCTTTTGACTTTTTGTCTGCTTGTGCGTCATGAATTTGGATTACTGGGCTGAACGCGCTAACAACAAGGAGGTATTTGGACATAAAGATGAACTTTATCGAACAAACCAGAGTGCAATCTGATGAAGATCATCAAAGGTAATTGAATATTTATAATGCTATTTCTGACTTCTGTTGACTCCAACATGGCGGATATCTGTTTGGCTTGATTTGTCGTCTGAGCACCGTACTCAGATCATTGCATGGTTTGCTTTTTTTTTGTTGCTTTAACGTTTTTAAAAAAAAATCTGATACAGCGGTTGCATTAAGGAGAAGTATATCTTTAATTCTGTGAATAACACTTGTATCTTTTATCAATGTTTATTATGAGTATTTCTGTAAATTGATGTGGCTCTCTGCAAAATCACTGGATGTTTTGGAAGCAAAACATTACTGAACGCAACGCGCCAGTGTAAACTGAGATTTTTGGATATAAATATGCACTTTATCAAACAGAACATACATGTATTGTGTAACATGATATCCTACGAGTGTCATCTGATGAAGAGCATCAAAGGTTAGTGATTAATTTGATCTATACTTCTGCTTTTTGACTCCTCTCTTTGGCTGGAAAAATGGCTGTGTGTTTTTGTGACTTGTCTCTGACATAACATAATCATATGTTGTGCTTTCGCTGTAAAGCCTTTTTGAAATCGGACACAATGGGTAGATTTAACAAGAAGTTTATCTTTCATTTGGTGTACTGTCACGCCCTGACCTTAGAGAGCTGTTTTATTTCTCTATTTGGTTAGGTCAGGGTGTGATTTTGGGTGGGCATTCTATGTTGTGTATTTCTTTGTTGGCCTGATATGGTTCCCAATCAGAGACAGCTGTTTATCGTTGTCTCTGATTGGGGATCATATTTAGGCAGCCATTTTTCCCACTTACTGGTGTGGGATCTTGTCTATGTATAGTTGCCTTAGTGCACATCAGCAACTTCACGTTTCGTTTGGTTGTTTGTTGTTTTGTTCAGTGAGTTTCGATTTATTAAAATTATGTGGAACTCTACTCACGCTGCGCCTTGGTCCGATCCTTACGACGAACGTGACAGAAGATCCCACCAAAATAGGACCAAGCAGCATGTACAGGAGGAGACAGTTCCCAGTCCAGAGCTTCCGGCGACAGTTCCCAGTCCAGAGCTTTCCCGGCGACAGTTCCCAGTCCAGAGCTTTCCCGGCGACAGTTCCCAGTCCAGAGCTTTCCCGGCGACAGTTCCCAGTCCAGAGCTTTCCCGGCGACAGTTCCCAGTCCAGAGCTTTCCCGGCGACAGTTCCCAGTACAGAGCTTTCCCGGCGACAGTTCCCAGTCCAGAGCTTTCCCGGCGACAGTTCCCAGTCCAGAGCTTTCCCGGCGACAGTTCCCAGTCCAGAGCTTCCGGCAATGTTTCACAGTCCGGAACCTCCAAAGACGGTCCACAGTCCGGAACCTCCAGCGACGGTCCCCAGTCTGGAGACTCCAATGACGGTCCCCAGTCCGGAGCCTCCAGGGATGGTCCCCAGTCCGGAGCCTCCAGGGACGGTCCCCAGTCCGGAGCCTCCAGCGATGGTCCCCAGTCCGGGGCCTCCAGTCACGCCCTGACCTTAGAGAGGCGTTTTATTTCTCTATTTGGTTAGGTCATAGTGTGATTTGGGGTGGGCATTCTATGTTGTGTACTTCTATGTTGGCCTGATATGGTTCCCAATTAGAGACAGCTGTTTATCGTTTTTCCCACTTTCTGGTGTGGGATCTTGTCTATGTATAGTTGCCTTAGTGCACATCAGTAGCTTCACGTTTCGTTTGGTTGTTTGTTGTTTTGATTTAAAATGATTCGATTAAAATGATCTAGTCACGCTGCGCCTTGGTCCGATCCTTACGATGAACGTGACAATGTGTGAAAGTTACAGATTTCAAGAAAATATTTTTGAATTTAGCGCGCTGCCTTTTCAGCGGAATGTTGTCGAGGGGTGCTGCTAGCGGAACCCCTAGCCTTAAGAAGTTTTAAAGGGCAACTACACACAAAGATCTACGTTTCTTTAGATTTTTCACAGACCCCAAAGTCAACCCCTGATGTGGTTAAAGCATTGTTGTGAACACAGAAAATGTTGTTGTTTTTCTATAAAAAAAAGTGTTACATAAATGGGGGAAATCCGAAACCTGGAAAAATAATGCATTTTGGGGGAAGTTGAGGGTCCAATATTGACTATGCACCAAAGAGGCACCAAAGAGGGAAAGAAGTTGGGTCATTCTAGAAATGTTTTAATGATACAATATATAACATTTAGCAGATGCTTTTATCCAAAGCGACTTAGTCATGCATGAATACATTTTTACGTATGGGTGGTCCCGGGAATCGAACCCAATATCCTGGCATTGTAATGCTCTACCAAGATGCATGACAGGGTTAGAAATGCTTTGTGAACCCTCAATTTAATATGACTTATAAGGCCTTTATCAAGCAGTGCTTATGCCACCCTTTATAAAGCATGACATATGGTTATAGATGATTTGTAACACATTAATGTAGTCTTTATGAAGGCTTTATGGAAGCCTTTATAAGCTGCATGGCATTTAAAGCGGAACCTAAAGGGGGTCATAATAGCATAATAATGTCTTTGGCTTTGTGTTTGGCTGTGATGTAATTGTTTTAACCCTGTTTGGACCCAAGGAAGAGTAGATGCCAGGCGAGCCTAGTAAATATAACAAACTAAATATCAAATAACGTGGCAAATGCGACAAAATTATTTTCTGTTGTTTGATTTTTAAATTTTTTACAGTGAGCTTTATTCGGCCATTTTACTTGTTTTTGTTAGCCAAGTTGGCTCGTGAGTTTTAGCTTGCTAACTAAGCCTAGCCTACACAGTGATAACTACTGTTTACTGCACATGGTATCAGTGTGGAATGACACATGCCAGAACCTGTCCATTATTTTCTAATTGCATGTTTTGGCCAGTGCTTGGACTGAAATAGGTCACGGTACTCATTGTGGGTGCTGTTACTGTTTATATTTCTGTGCAGGAACTCTACAATACTTTTGAGCTAATATTCTATAGGAAGTGCAGGGACTCAAGCTGAATAAAATTTCAGGTGCCGGTAAGCAGTTCCCGTGATCTACTGCCCAAATCAAGTACTGTGTTTAGGTAAAAAAAAAAATGTAAAAAAAAATAAGAATATCCTGTTTGGAACACTGACAAATAGAGAATAATAATAAAAAAGAACTCAACCTGATTTGGTGGGCCTGGGCCAACCAGGCCCATTCATGCATACGCCTCTCTTTATCTCTGACACAGTCTCTCTCTCTCTCTCTCTCTCTCCCTCCCTCACAACACACTCTCCCTCACTTCCTTCCTTTCTCTCTCTAGGGGCCTATATTCCACGCTGTTCTGAGGAGGGTTACTTTAAGTCAACCCAGTGTCATGGCAGTACTGGACAGTGTTGGTGTGTGGACAAATACGGCAACGAGATCGCCGGCTCCAGAAAACAGGGCAACCCCACCTGTGGTAAAGCCCTTCAGTCCACACACACACACACATACACATACACACACACACACACACACACACACACACACACACACACACACACACACACACACACACACACACACACACACACACATACACATACACATACACATACACACACACACACAACCAACACACAATCATGTACACATGCACATATAACCAATATTCGTACTCTATGTACCAGAGCTGGCTTCAAATACTATTTTGAATCATTCCAAATACGTAATATGTGTTTGATTGAGCTTGCCTGCACCAAAACTGAAGATCTCGCCGAACTGGCACTCCAGGCAGGCTAGAGCAAATGCTCAAAGTATTCAAAAGATTTCACATAGTATGTGAACCCAACATAACTTTTCCAACACTTTTCCACACACACACACACACACACACACACACACACACACACACACACACACACACACACACACACACACACACACACACACACACACACACACCTCCAGCATTCTCTTTACAATGTGTCCCATCTGTCTCTATGAGTGTGCTCTGTGATACAGGTGTTGCTGTGCGTGTGTTATCTAGGTCTGTGTAATCTGGGGTGCTGGAGGCAGCGAGCTCGCTGAGTCTTTCTTTAAAGATACCACTGAAGCATGCGGGGAATCTCAATGACAAGGTCTCTGTTCTGTTAGAGACTTTTTACTGCGCAAATGTGTCTCCCCCGAAAAAAATACTCCCCAGGCCTTTTAGAGGAACAGACGATGCCTTTGTCATGTTGTTGTTGTTTGTGGAGTGTGTTGGGCATTTGCATGTACTCCTATCTCTGAAGCGTAGTTCCATTTTACAAGGAGACTAATCTGCTGTGACAATTGCCAGACTGAACGTTGGTGTGGTAAACCCTGCTGCTAATAGAAGCTGTGTAATCACCCAGACAGACCTGAGAACAGCCTGTGAAGTCTTATCTATCTATAGCTGAATGCCTCTGGCTACCTCTGATTCGATGCTCATGTATTTGGGATTCAACAGTGTTCCTTTGAAAGGTTTCATGCTTTGAGATGGTGAGCTGGGATAAAGTAGAGCTCAGGCTCACACGGACCACTGGAGGAAGAGGACGTTATTTACACTCATCGTGCATTGTGCTGTCGGAATAGCGCGTCTCGATTAAAGGAAGCTGTATGTGGATTGGTTTGTTTGTCTGCTTGTTTGTCTGTCGGTCTGTCTGTCGGGTCTGTCTGTCAGTCTGGCTGTAGGTCTAGCTGCCGGTCTGTCTGCCTTTCTCAGCCGCATGTTGTCTCTCTTTCTCTGTCTTTCAGTTTCTGACTCTCTGCCTGCCTACCTGTCTCTCTTTGTTACCCATCTGTCTGTCTCAATATCTAACCTGTCTATCTCCCTGTCTCTGTGTAGAGGAGGATCAAGAGACCTCGGGGGATTTTGGCAGCGGGGGTGGCGTCCTTCTCCTTGACGACCAGGAGGAGGAGCCACCTCGGAGTGGGAGGAGCCGGCAGAAGCAGAGGCGGGGCCGGATCCATCCCAGAGGGGCCATCGAGGATGACGAGGACGAGGAAGATGACAAAGATGACGAGATTGGCTACGTCTGGTAGCTCTGCCCCCACCTGCTCTCCCATCAACCAACCAGGGACTCCCGTTAACTCTGCACAGACCTGAAGCCATTCCAGCGTCTCCTTCGTCCCGCCCCCTGCCCCTCAGCATCAGTCCAAGTCCAACTGACTTTTCCTTCCTCTTGTTCATAACTTCATTGAAGCTTTCTCTTCGTTAATCCCGTCCTACTCAACCTTCATATAATGTGTCCACCTTCTACTCTCCTTCAGATAATGGAGACCTATTCAATTCAAACAAAGACTCTTTTCTTGTGTTACCCTCTGCTTCAACTGTCCCCAAACCCTTCAATTTTTGACTGACACCGATTGCTATAGCCTCGTTCTCTCTCTCTCTTGCTCTCTCATCTCCCCTTTCTCTCTCTTTATCTGCCTGTGTTTCTGGGAGTTTCGTGTCTGTCTGAGGCCATAGACACATTGATGTAAATACCTTCACAACAGGAAGGCGAGATTCTACAGTATGTTCCGTTCCCTGGCCCTTCTGTCAGAGGCTGTTCTCCTGTTTGTGTTCCACTCGCGTCCTCCCTCCTCATGTTCTAGAATACCATATTCTCGGGTTCCAGAATATTCTATAGGCTCTTTGCTTGAGAATATTGTTCTGGTTGTTATTGAATGCTCCAGGGTGTCCTAGAATCAGCAAGAGTGATTGTGTTTTTTTGCATGTTCCCCTACTACGCCCCTGCTGAAGACATGTTTGGGTAGCCAGATATGTAACATTTAGTTTGGTTTATTTGGTGACAATGCCCACATTCGCTGCTGCAGCGCTCTCTTCTGTTGCAGTCTTATTGCCGTGCAAACCTCCTCTAATGTAGCTTTTAGAAGTTTCAAACGACATTGTGAGCCACTAACTGAATAGCAACCTCTATCTTCAGCTTGAAAGTTCAAAACATACATATTGTTTTTCCATTCATTTGATTATTATTTATGTATTTATTTTAAACAGTTTTGTACTTTGGTTCAGGTGGAGACGAGCACTTTGTCTGTGGAATTTCAGATCCGAGAAATCCTACAAGGTCCCCAGACCTTTTTCAAACCGCCACAAACCAGCCTGCAGCTTTTGAGACGGACACAAATATATTTTTCTTTCATTTTAACGGTTTGCTTTGTTTTTTTTTTATTTTTTACTAAAAGCAGCAGGAGTTTAAAAATAACGTTTTACCATAATAGTTTTGTTTGTCGTAGAGTTTGATTTCTGTAGCCATTGGTTTGTATTGTTGACATAAGAAGTGAAATATTCTAGCTATAGTATAGCTTCTATTTTAAATGAGTTCCTGCTTTATTTCAGAATATTTCGGGTTGCAGTCAAGTGAGGTCAGTTATCGTAATGTATCTACCCCACGAACCCAGATGAGATAGGCGTAACCCATAAGACGGGCTTATGAACAGTTATAAGCGTTACACTGGTACAGTATAAGCACACACACACAATGCGTAGTGACATTTCACTTTGATAATGACAGGCCTTCGATGGTTGGACGCATATATTCACAGGTCTGAGCCGGGCACTATATGCTTCATTGGGCTTGTGATGCAGCGTAATGATACACTGCTTTTGCGTGCTTCGGCCAGTGGGAAGCGATCTTGAACAGATTTTTTATTCACGTATGAGAGTCTGATGTGATTGACACTTTGGTCCATATAGCACAAACAACAGCTCTACAGAATAGACGGCTGAGCTCTTCTACTCTTCAGCAACACTGATGTTTTCCAAGTGTAGTTCCAGGCAGGCACAGAGCTAATTAGAAAACAGTCTGTCACGACCAAAACCTGCTTGCTCACTTTACAAATCTCACGCTCTCGCTCTCTTTCTCTGCTACCTCTCTCACAGCCTTTTACTCCCCCCTCCCTCTCTCTCTCGCTCTCACACATCTTTACTTTCTTTCTGTCACTCGCTTATTTTCCCTCTTTCTCTCGCTCCCTCTCCCCTCTCTCTCACTATCTCTCTCTGTGCTCTGTTTTTCACGCTGGTGGAATGCATGAGTGAGTTTTACAGCCGTGGCGCTCCTCTCATTCATCTAATTTCCCTTATTTTGTTTTTTATAGTTCGGAGTCGACACCCGTAGAGTCGGCCTTTCATCTCAGTCTTCTCCCAGAGGAGCCTGGGAAATCTGGGGACAGGAAGAGGAACACAGGGGATGAAAGTGATGCGTTTGGGTTCGGGGCTTTTTTTTTCTCCTTCCCTCAAATCTCTCTCCCTTTCTCGAATCCCCATCCTCCATTTTTGGTCTCTGTCCTTATTGCGCTCCCTTTTCTCCCTTCTTCAGTCCACTCCTTATCCCTTTCTCTCATGCTCACACTCATATACAGTATATCTGTGTATTTACTAAAAACTGATGGGTGATTTCTCCCTCTGTCCATTAATCAATCGGTTGGTCCTTTCAGATCACAACATTAACTCATCTAGTCACAACTGATCACTGCATCACAGTGACCTCTGACCCTGATATTGATTGGTTGTTTGTTTATCACGTCAACAGCATGCATGATGACCCTTTTGTGTTTTGTCCCTGTGCATCTTCAACTCTGACGTCTCTGTGTGTATATCAGCCAGAGAGACAATAAACCTCCCGCTAACACAATACACACACACACACACACACACACACAGCCTGTAACATGCTTGTAACGCGTGTGTATTAAGTCATCTCTTGCTGTAGCAGTGTAAGGCCTCTTCTTTTGATTCTGCAATCAAACCTGCCCTTGACCTTTGCCCTCTCATGATGTCATAACTGACTCTTTCCCTGTCCTGATGCCACTGCTGTCCCTCGCTTGCCTGGCCTGCTTGTGTACATAGCTGAGTAACCCTCCCTCTTTTTGGCCCAAGTCACTCAAACGTCTACAGAAGCGGAATTACATGCAATCCCAAGGTCCTTCGCTGTTGCTGAAATGTCCTCAGATACACACACGCACATACACTCCCCTACGTCTTTATTTGGACAGTGAAGCTAAAATGTTTCATTTGGCTCAATACTCGCTATTTGTATTTGACGTCAAATGTTTTATATGTGGCGACAGTACAAAATGTCAGCTTTTATTTTAGGCTATTTTCATCCACATCTATTTTACAGTTTAGAAATGGAAGTATGCTATGTATATAGTCCCCCCCCCCCCCCCCCCCCATTTGAAAATGTCCTAAGTATTTGGACAAATTCACTTATAGTGTATGAGATTTAGTCAAAAATGTTTTATTTGGTCCCATGTTCCTAGCACTCAAGCTTGCGACACCCCAGGTTTGTAGTATGCATTTGGTTGTGTTTCGTGTTATGTTGTGCCCAATAGAAATGAATGGTAAATAGTGTATTGTGTCATTTTGGAGTCACTTTTATTGTAAATAAGAAGAGAATATGTTTCTAAACACTTCCACATTAACGTGGATGCTACCGTGATTACGTATAATCATGAATGAATCACGAATAATGATGAGTGAGAAAGTTACATAGGCGTAAATATCATACCCCCCCCCCCCCCCCCTCCAAAAAATGCTAACGTCCCCTGTTATTAGTAATGGAGGATAGCATGTGTTTGGGGGTATAATCTTTGTGCATCTCAAGCTTTCTCTCTCATCATTATTCCCGTTGACACTTTCAAATGGGGGAATATATACATAAAGTGCGTTCGTTATTAAACAGTGAAACTGATATGTATGAAAATACAGTCAAATAAAACATGTCCTTCTGTAATGTCGCCGCATATAACACGTTTAATTTGAAATCCAAAATGATGGAATTGTCCAAATAAATATGTAGGGGAGTGTACGCGCGCGCACACACACACACACACGATACAGTTTTACGATGCTAGTTCAAACACACACATAAATGGCCATGTTTGCAAAAGTCTTCTTTGTTAACTCTATATATTTTTTACTTTGTAAAGAGAAAAAAATGACTCATGTTAAAGGGTAATATATTGCCGTGTGAAGGCTCTGTGGCTTTGTCCAGTTGCAGACTGAGGTGTGTAAATCGATTGTCCTTAATGTAGCTAGACTCCAGAAGCTCTTTCCATAGAAGCATAGTGCAGTGAGTTTTAGAGTGTCTTATTTTCCCCCATTCTGAAGTTATAATGGAATGTTGATGTTATGGGCTGAAAATACCTTTATTTTATTGTAACAGTTCCACAATGTTTGTCTGAATAAATTTAAGTCTGTCCTGTCCTGTACCTTCTCTTTGTGTGCGTCTTATTTCAATGGTGTCATTTGTGCTGGACACACAAACATACAGTGCCTTCAGAAATTCCCACCCCTTGACTTTTACCACATTTTGTTGTGTTACCGTCTGATTTTGTGTCACTGGTCTAATCAAAGTGGAATTATGTTTTTAGATATTTTTACTAACTAATTAAAAATGAAAAGCTATAGGAATTTGCTTAAAAAGTCACATAATGATTGCATGGACTCATTCTGTGTGCAATAAAACATGATTTTTTAATGACTACATTATCTCTGTACCCCCCACACATACAGTTCAATTGTCTGTAATGTCCCTCAGTCGAGCAGTGAATTTCAAACACAGATTCAACCACAAAGACCAGGGAGGTTTTCCAATGCCTTGCAAAGAAGGACACCTATTGGTAGATGGGTAAAATGAAAACATGCAGAGACTGAATATCCCTTTGAGCATGGTGATTAATTACACTTTGGATGGTGTATTAATACACTGAGTCACACAAAGATACAGGCTTCCTTCCTAACTCAGTTGCCAGAGAGGAAGGAAACCGCACAAGGATTTCAACATGAAGCAAATGGTGACTTTAAAACAGTTACAAAGTTTAATGGATGTTATAAGAGAAAACTGACAGATGGAACAGCAACATTGTAGTTAATCTTCTATACTAATCTCAATGACAGAGTGAAAAGAAGGAAGCCGGTACAGAATATGCTTCCTGTTCTTTAAGGCACTAAAGTAAAACTGTAAAAAATGTGGCAAAGAAATTAGATGTATGTCCTGAATACAAAGCACTATTTTGGTGCAAACAATAAAAGAAACAGAATAGAGCTAAGCACAGGCAAAATCCTAGAGGAAAACCTGGTTCAGTCTGCTTTCCAATAGACCCTGGGAGAGAAATTCACCTTTCAGCAGGACAATAACCTAAAACACAAGGCCAAATATACACAGTAGTTGCTTACCACATTGAATGTTTCCGAGTGACCTAGTTACATTTTTGTCTTGGATTGGCTTAAAAATCTATGGCATGACTTGAAAATTGCTGTCTCGCAATGATCCAACATCCAGCTTGACAGAGCTTGAATAATTCAAAAAAAAATACATGTGCAAACATTGTACAATCCAGGTGTGCACAATTCCTAGAGACTTACCCAGAAAGACTCACAGCTGTAATCTCTGTTTCTGTATTTCATTTTCAACAAATGTGGCAAACATTTCTAAAAACATGATTCACTTTGTCATTATGGCGTATTGTGTGTAGATGGTTGGGTAAGGAATCCATTGTGAATTCAGGCTGTAACACAACAACATTTGGAATAAGTCAAGGGGTATGAATACTTTCTGAAGGCGCTGTAAACACACACACATACACACACAAAACACGTACACACAGACATTCCTGCAGACATACCGAATCACAGCTGCATCGTCAAAATGAGTGTGGGTGTAGGCATGCATATGACACGTACTCACTCACTCAGTCCCTCACTCACCCGCTCACGCATACATGAGCCTCACATATGCCTATAACAAGTCCTATAGAGGTTTCGGAGTTGTGTTATTGCATTCTACATAGCTTATTCTTCCTCCAAAGGCAAATGGACTATATTGATGTGTCCCAGTGTCATCAGTCAAAGTTAACTCCCCTCATCAGACATGCCTTTGTCTTCATCTAACACGCTATATTAAATCTATTGATTTGATAATGTTCTTTTTGTACTCAATGTGATTCATGCAGCTGGAGGGAAATCAATTTCTCAGTCTCTTTCCCTCTCCATCTTGCTCCATCTCTTCTGTCCTCTACTTCCTATCATTCTATCTCTCGGAGTCTGTTATGATTGTGGCTTTGTCATAGTGATTTCTGACTTGGTCTGGGCTGTGATCTGTGGCTGATGGTGTGGATTGATATAGCTATGGATAGACACTACACATTAGGCACAGATCTAGGGTCAGTCTTCCCTTCTCAAATCCATTCGGGAAAACGCACAATACTGACCTTAGATCAATGTCTGAACCTAAAGTCATCTGGGCCGGGTCTCTTGTTCAGTGAACGTCATAGAAGCGGAAAACTTTCAAAATACGAGCCGCACCAAGAATAAACAGTCTTATCCAGAACTGTAATACTGATGCACACACAACCAATTCTCCCAGGAAGTTGGTTCTCAGAGAACTAATATGCCATGGGCTGGGTGGATGCAGATGGTTTGAAATGGCTGAACGCTATTTGTTTCCTACTATTTCCCCTTGCAGACTCAAGCCAAACAAAGACACTCCAGAATCTCCAGGGATGCTTTCAGGATGATAGGAACATATGGTAATGTGTCTGCTTCTCCTGAGGGACTAGGCAGCAGGCGTCATCAACGAGAGGTGTTGAGATAGCATCAACCACTAGGCTAGGATTGACAGGGCATGTTGACAGTTGTCAAACCAGCCCCTCATGCAATTGTCATATTCATTAGCTGAGGGGGCTTGATTGTTCCTCCTAAATAAGACTTACTATTCATTGCTCTCTCTCTCTCTTTACTCTAATGTTAATACTCAGAAATAACTCATCTGCTGTTGCAGTACAGGACGTTTTATTAGGGACGTGCTTGGTTGGTGAATGGTAAAGGTTAACATAGCTTAAATGGCCCATTCTATATATTTAACTTCAATCTGCAGCGTTAAGCAGTTTGGGCCTCTATATCCCCACTAAGCACACCAAACGGTTTTTGTACAAGAGGGTGGATAGTAACTCTCTAGAGATCCCTCATAGGTGAAAGGCCCCATGTCACTCAAAGGTGGAGGCGGGCATTGTTTCCCTGGCTCCCAATTCCCTTTAGGAGTGACCCCCATGAAATCCATCATTAAGATAGACTGCATGTCCCATCTTCTTTAAATAGAGGTTATTGGGTTAATCCAGCGCGTTAATAAACTCTTAATAGCTATACAGAGTGCGGACACGGAGAGGAGCAGGTACCTCCTCTCATCTCACCCCCTCTCATTGATATTTATGACGCTCCCTCTCTCCATTCCTGATTAATCCACTTGATATTTGGGTGCAGATCCGTAAATCTCCTGTCTGCCTCTGAGGAGGACGGAGAGAGGAGAAAGAGGGAGTGGCAGAGAGTGTGACAAGAATGTAGACTCAGAGATTAGATGGAAAACACACAGCAAAGCCCCGGCTATGGGCGCCCCAAATCTTAGCATTTCCTAGCAGAAGCAGCAGCAGCACACAAAAGATACTAGCCAGACACTGCCAGATTTGCTCACAAACACACACACGCGGCAGCTTAATAAGAAGATGTGTATTTAGCGGGGATGCTAGTTATTGAAGCGCTGACGATTATGATCCCCTCTCTGAATGTGGTGGAGAGAGACAGTGAGTCACAGATTAGCATGGGGAAAATAAAACTTCTGCTTAATTCCCTCGGAGGGGTTCAAAGGTTTTCCCTGGCTCTCTGAGAGCTGCGTCTTTACCCTCCAAATGGGACATGAAGTTGTCAGAGGGAGAAAAAAATTGCCAAGCATTAATGGGGCCCTTTTCTATAACGCCAGAGATTACGAGTCAAATAAATATCAAAGTCGTTCAACATGTATTTGCACAGCTCCGTTTACGCAGTCTTTGATCTCAAGAAAACTAGCTCTCACAGTCCCACATCAGAATTAGACGTTTGTCTATGTTTCTGAAACGTCAAATTTCGAAGGGTTTAAGGTTACGTTTAGGCATTAACTCCAAAATCTTAAGGTTCGGCATTAACTACGAATGGTTAAGGTAAGGGTTAAAGTTTGGAAAACCTACCTGAAGGTAACAGCGCTCACTGTTGCCCCTAGTGGCCGGATCCCACGTCATCTCCCGATGTCCTCAGATATGGATGGACGTCGAATACTGACTTGTATCACGGGTGACCTGGTTGCTCAAGAAAGAGGCGGGTCCAGGCTTAATAAACCATGGTGATGGCAATTAGACTGAAGAACTAGCTATTTGCTACATTGAAGCATCAGGGGTGTGTGATCTCCACCATTCAATGGGAAATTCTGAGTCAGAGCTATCAATATGGTTCCCCCTGAGCAATGATCCAAGGTCTGCTTTTGTGTTTGTGCTGCTGATGGATAAGGCCAGGGCCTTTTCACTGGTAGAGCCATCTCTGTCTGCTCCAATGACTGTACTGTGTATGTCTGCTCTCACAGTCTTCTGGGAATTGGGACTAAACTGAATCTGATATTAGTGACAGAGCAGGTGTGGCGTGTGGCACCCCCAAAGCAGCAGCCCTTCCCTTCTGTTAGGGTTGTGTCAAGCACAGTGACGCCCTTGAACACCACAACATCACTCTTTCCTTCCATCCTCCATCCCTCCATCACTCAGCCCCCCTCTAGCAGATTGCCACAGATGGAAAGTGGAGCAGAGCGGACCTGATGGCATCTGTGTGGGGTTGCTCTCGCCATAACCCTTCCACACACACGCACACGCACGCGCGCACACACACACACACACACACACACACACACACACAAACACACACACACACACACACACACTCTCTCTCTCTCTCTCTCTCTCTTTTTCTTTTCTTTCTCTGCCTCCTCAATGACCAGGCACAACTACACACACAGACGCCATGCAAGCATGGTCAGCCAACCTCTACCTGAAGCTATGGAGTCACCAGAAATGATTTGAGGTGATATTGTAGATTACAGTTTCTTCTGGACTTTTAATATCTATGGCAGAAATAAATCAGGTCTGATGAATTTCCTTCTCTTACCTGTCGGATGTTGCAGAATGATATTACTCTGCGATCACTCTGACCCTGGATGATAGAGAATCTGTTGCATTTGGAAAAATGTAACTTTTCTGACAAGAACACTGCACACAAGGCCGGATGCCTTTCCAGATTACAGCTCTGATTGCAGACAGATAGTGATGAATTGGTGTTTATATTGTACTGAAGCCATTCTGGGGGCAGACTGCCTAGCAAACTGCTGTGTCATTTCATCTCTGTAATATGGGTATCAGGGCAGAGGGGAAATTGGAATGGAATCTGAGAGTATGTGGAGCATAGAGATCCTATTAAACTACTAGAGGGGCTATGTCATCAACCCTCTAAGTTCCAGAATGGGGTAAAAATGGCAGCCATTGTGCTCAGGGAGAAATCCAAAACCAGTCTAATTGGAATGAATGGCAGAAGAGGCATAGGTGATGAATTTCCTGATTTTACTTAAGGAAGAAAATAAAAGTAAGTCATGCGATATATCACAAATTGTGTAATAGAAATATTGTCAACCTAAAATATTGTGATATATCGTTATAGATACAGTTTATTAGGGTTTCATACCAATTGTCTCCATAAAATATATGTAAACAGACCATAAATGTCTCAATTCTTCTTTTCTTGGAAAGCTGTGTGTTATTACATGATACAATATCAGTACTTGATGCATTTACAACTTGTTTAAGTCCTATCATCAACTGATTTCAACCATAGATGTGGTAAAGAGGTCAATGGAACTCGACCAAAACAATGGAAATATGCCATGGAAACGAGCGGGGGAAAGATCCTGAATGTGCTGACATTTGCTGACATTTAGGCTATTGTTTTTTGTGCATTTCACACTAAGTTGAAGTAAAAATTGGTGTACAATGCCTGTACGGATGTCAACCCCAATTCATGTTCATGTCATCAACTGCATTACAGTTAAAAAACGACTTTGACTACCAACCATGGCCAGCCTACCGCATTTGAGGCCCCAGGGCACCTACCTCCAGAAAACAGCTAACTTCCTGCATTTTAACACATTTTACGATGGGGCAGAGAGTAAAATGTGCAGTTTTATAATGCTGTTCAACACATTTTGACATGAGGCTGATAATTGTGCAGCTTTAAAGCAAATTTCTTGCAATTCAAAACATTTTGTCATTTTGCACATCAACTTAGTACTGGCACCCTGTGTACACAGCCAAGTTATTGTGTATTTATTCCTTGTGTTATTATTTGTCTAGTATTTCTCTCTTCATTGTTGGGAAAGGCCTGTAAGTAAGCGTTGCACTGTTATTTGTTAATATGTTGCTGTTTTCCTGGTTGGGGGCCCCCGGGCCACATGCCCAGCGCGCCCGTTTGGCCCATTTGTCCCTGCTACCATCACCAATTTCTCTTTGTTAGCTATGTTACCAACTTATATGGGACTTAACGTTTAGCAGTCACTTCTAAACCTGAAAAGGGACTACTTCTAAATGTTATGCAGTGAAAACAGCCAAATACATCCACACCTGACTTTAGTAAACACATTGTGGGCCTGTTACAAAACATAAATCATGACGGATTTGAGGAATATCCACTTTGTTCGATCAACTTTGTTGATTGTGCGCAAACCTTGGTGTCCTTCTTCTATCCCCCACTGGTCTTTGTTGTTTTGACTTCTTTACCTCATTTATTGTATGACTGTGGATCGACTGCATTGTTTGAATTGAATGTTGACACATTGGCAGTTAATTTGAAAAATGTATGGCATCATTCAACTAAAGCTGTCTTGCTAGCTAGTTAACAGACATACATTGTTTTGCACCATATCTTATCACAGCACTGGCAAACCATCGTTGACCAACTCCCTGACAAAATGGCTGACCTTTGACCTCGTCATAAGAAGGTTTATGTCCATTCTAGTATTTTAATTCCTAATTCTATGATGCGGAAGGGGCAGAGGGTTTGTGTGTGTGTGTGTGTGTGCGTGTGCGTTTGCACGAGTGTGTTGTGTGTGTGCACGTCATTTTAATTCAACTGAATGGCAGAGCTTAAATTCTGTGATTGAGTGTACAAAACATTAGGAACACCTGTTCTTTCCATGACATAGACTGACCAGGTGAATCCAGGCGAAAGCTATGATCCTTTATTGATGTCACTTGTTAAATCCACTTAAATAAGTGTAGATGAAGGGGAGGAGACAGGTTAAAGAAAGATTGTTCAAGCCTTAAGACATTTGTGTATGTGTGTCATTCAGAGGGTGAATGGGCAAGACAAAAGTTTTAAGTGCCTTTGAACAGAGTATGGTAGTAGGTGCCAGTTGCACCGGTTGTGTCAAGAACTGCAACACTGCTGGGTTTTTCAAGCTCAACAGTTTCCCATGTGTATCAAGAATGGTCCACCACCCAAAGGACATCAAACCAACTTGACACAACTGTTGGAAACATTGGATTCAACGTCAACATGGGCCAGCATCCCTTTGAAATGCTTTCGTCATGTTATAGAGTCCATGACCTGATGAATTGGGGCTGTTCTGAGGGCAAAAGGGAGGTAGAAATATAATTTATGCCAATACCACTGTTATGTGTACATATAACTGGTAAAGTAACATTGGTCCTTCTCTAGTGAATCAATGCTGTCATCTAGTGGTAAAAAACTGGGCTTGACTTTGGAATAAATACTGTAGATTTTGTAGAACTTTCAACTCCACATTGCTTATAGATTACTTTATTTTTTTATGCAATTGACCCTTTGGGCATACTCAATATCCTGAAAAGGAAATTAGAGGGTCCATAATTGACTAAATCTATCATTCCACCAAACAAACTTTGCTAATGTGATATTGTGACTGGTATTTTAATTTCATGACATTGCTAAGCTATCACGGGGGGCCCCACAGGGGTGTGTGCTTAGTCCCTTCCTCTGCTCCCTGTTCTCCCAAGACTGCGTGGCCTTCAAGGCTTCAAGTTTCTTGGTGTCCAAATCACTAAGGACTTAAAATGGTCCACACACAAGTACAGTTGTGAAGGCTTGCATCAAGTCTGACACCAACAGGCTACTGAACAGCTTCTATCCCCAACCATAAGACTGCTAAATAGCTAACAAAATGGCTACAAAGACTATCTGAGTTGACCCTTATCATTTATTTTGTTTCTCTGCACCCTCACAGGACTCCACACACTCATGCACACCGACACTCCAACACACACACACACACACACACACACACACATGCACAAACACACACACACACACACACACACACACACACACACACACACACACGCTGCTGCTACTCGCTGTGTCATATATCCTGATGCCTAGTCACCCTGTACATACACTACATGGCCAAAAGTATGTGGACATCTGCTCATCGGACATCTCATTCCATCTCATGAGTATCAATATGGAGTTGATCCCCCCTTTGCTGCTATAACATTCTCCACTCTTCTTTGAAGGCTTTCCACAAGATGTTGGAACATTGCTGCGGGGACTTGCTTCCATTCAGCCACAAGAGCATTAGTGAGGTTGGGCACTGACGTTGGGTGATTAGGCCTGGCTCGCAGTCGGCGTTCCAATTCATCCCAAAGGAGTTTAATGGGGTTGAGGTCAGGGCACTGTGCAGGCCAGTCAAGTTCTTCCCCACCGATCTCGACAAACCATTTCTGTATAGACTTCACTTTGTAAACGGAGGCATTGTCATGCTGAAACAGAAATGGGTCTTCCCCAAACTGTTGCCACAAAGTTGGACAGAATAGTCTGCAAGTCATTGTATGCTGTATCGTTAAGATTTCCCTTCACTGGAACTAAGGGGACTAGCCCGAACCATGAGAAACAGCCCTAGACCATTTTCCTCATCCACCAAACTTAACAATTTGAATCCACTAATTTGAAGGGGTGTCCACATATTTTTGTATATATAGTGTATCTACCGCTATCACTCCAGTATCCCTGCACATACATTGGAACTGACTCTGTATATAACTTACTTACTTATCATGTTCTTCTTATTTCTTCTTATTGTGTGATTTTGTTCTAACTTGTGTTCTTTTTAGTAGTACAATCATATTGACTACTGCATGGTTGGGTTTAGAGCTAGCAAGAAAGGCATTTCACGTGACATTAAAACGTTAAACTACGTTTTTTCCCCCATCATAGTCACTAAAGAAGTTCTGGAGAACTTTAAATTGAGATGAATAACAAATTATAATTTTGACTACAAATCCCATATGAACCATTTTGAGATATCCCCGCCCATCTTCGTATAATATTGAATCACTCCAATCACCGTATAGATATCCATGATCAACATGGAGTTTTGACCAACCAGAAATGTACCTCAGTGTTTCTACGTTTCCAGGAAGTCTCACATGTGAGCCCCGATCTCACCACGCGAAGCCTATTGAGTGTGGTAGAGAGGAACCGGCAGGAGAGGCAAGTGGACAACGTCATTTCACCGACGACCGAACTAGAGCGGCAGCTGTAGCGCAGAGACTGGAGTGGCTTTGCCGGAGGCAGGTACGGTATCTTCGTCGTTTTTGTAAATGAAAGGGTTTGGAACCAGTTGACATTTGGATGATTTAACGTTTTCTCGAGAAAGAGAGTTGAAACTAGGTCGGGTTGCGACTTTAGACAATGAATGGGGTGGACACTAGGGCCTGGGAAGAGTGCGTAGGCCTAGTTTTTCCGCGCACTTTACTGACACAGCAGCGGGGTAGAGTCTTTCCTCCCGGTCGGTCCACCACACTGGTCAGGTCCCTCTCGGACACCCGCTTCTAGCTCAGAGAGGTAGACACACAACTGTCACCCTGGCAACCTAAAATCCGGTCACTGAACCTTATGAAGTTAGCTAAATCTATCCTTTGTGTTCGCGGCTGATGCAACGTTAGCCAGCTAGTTGACGTTCTTCTCTTTCAGGTGCTGAAGCGATTACAGCAGGAAAGATGGCGGACGACCCTAACGCAGCGGACAGGAACGTGGAGATATGGAAAATCAAGAAGTTGATTAAAAGTTTGGAAGCTGCCCGAGGGTAAGTGGTTGAAATGGCCACACGATACAGGACGTATCACTGGGTGTCGGAGGGAGACGGAGATATGCAGACCTGAATGGAC
Organism: Oncorhynchus mykiss; assembly: GCF_057628025.1. Taxonomy (NCBI): domain Eukaryota; kingdom Metazoa; phylum Chordata; class Actinopteri; order Salmoniformes; family Salmonidae; genus Oncorhynchus; species Oncorhynchus mykiss. Next base: position 8,327,480 of record NC_143035.1, on the reverse strand, counting down.
AGCTGGATAGGCGAGGACACATTTTGGGAGTGGTACTAGCTAGCCAGTTAACGTACTATTAACACAGTCAACATTGGAAATTACGTTAGTTCCTACCAATATTCGATTTGTGTCGTATAATTAGTATGATGCCATTCCTGTTTGTAGCTAGCTCGGTTACTTGTGTGTATTTCTGTCCGGGTTAGTTAGCCAGTTAGCTACATGTTAGCCGAAAATGCCGGCATCTGTGGATGGGGTCTTTAGAACAGCCGGGTCGTTTGTATATCACACCAACGACTAGGTGCTTTTAGCAACGCGGGTGTACAGTATACACTAGCCTTGTTTTCAATTTTATTGGGTTGCACAAAAACAAAGCCAGAAGCTAAATTCAATTTCAACTTAACTGCCAGTACTGTGGCAGTGGGCAGGACGGTTGGTCATTGTGACAGGGGGGTTTGAGACAAAATATCTAGAGGATCGTTTAATATTTAACTGACTTTCCAAACATGGGTCTGTTGTAGACCAACTTCCTCTGCTAACATCATGTCGTCAATAAAAGTCCCGAGCAAGTTTGTCTTTTTTGGCCACATGTGGTGCCGCTGGCACAGTAAGTTGAAACAGAACTGTATTTAACTTAACGTTATCTTCCCATGGACTGGTCTTTGTGCAAACCAGTACAATTGCACCTAACTGACACCAGTATGTTCCCATATGCTGCGATAGATAAAGCAGTTGTTGGCTATGTTGGCTTGCTTTCAAGATACAGCATTGAGCATGTCTTGTATTTGGGAGTGGAAGGCTTAAAGCAACCATATGTTTGAGTAGCAAGCAGCAGGCACACGACTACCATTTCCTATTCCTTTGTTGACAATGTGTGTAGTTAGCTAGCGGTCATCCATATTAATTTAGATAAGTAGTTTGACAAAGCTAGCTATGTGGCTTACTCGGCAGTGTGACTAGGCAAATGGGAGCGCTTTGCCCCCGAAGTGTTCTTATTGTCCACTGGCACAGAATCCTCTGCTACATACACATACGGTTGACAATTTGGCCTATATTCACTAACCAACTACCTGTATGTATGCAGCGTCTAGGTGTATGGCTCACTGGTTTGCCTTTAACTGGTAGTGAATGTGGCACGGTGGGGTTTTAGCGCAGTCGTTGGTGTCAAGGACAGAACTTATTGTTCTCTATGGAACTGTGTGCCCCTCCCCTTTCAGACAGTAATGTTTGGTGTCAGACTGTTTTAAAGTTGAGGTGTGTGTTACAAGGATAGATATGGGTCAGGTAATATTAGAGGATGATTGGGGGGGGTTGATGAGCGGCATATTTGTTTTGATTGAGAGCATAGTCCTTCCTTTCAGAGATTGATATGACTAAGACAGTTACATAAACACACACTTTACACAAGGTTGTGTAAATACACTATGTGTACCTCTCTCCTCAGTAATGGAACCAGTATGATCTCGCTGATCATTCCCCCTAAGGACCAGATCTCCAGAGTGGCCAAGATGTTGGCTGATGAGTTTGGGACAGCCTCCAATATCAAGAGCAGAGTCAACAGGCTCTCTGTGCTCGGGGCTATTACCTCTGTACAGCAGAGACTAAAGCTATACAATAAAGGTTAGTGATTTGTGTTCAAATGTAACTAAGTGTGTCATCATGTATCTGTGCTAGGAGCCTTGACCTCCTCATAGTGGATTCCAAAGCTACAGCAAGGATGTCTCTTTCTTGTTAGTTGTGTATATTTCTTAACTTCTTATGGGCAGGTGGGATGGTAGCGTCCCACCTGGCCAACATCTGGTGAAATGGCAGAGCGCCAAATTCAAATTAAATTATTAGAAATATTTAACTTTCTTACAATCACAAGTGCAATACACTAAATTAAAGCTTTACTTCTTGTTAATCCAGTCACCGTGTCAGATTTCAAAAAGGCTTTACGGCGAAAGCAAACCATGCGATTATCTGAGGACAGCGCTCCATCAAACAGACAATCATATTTCATCCCGCCAGGCGCGACACAAAACTCAGAAATAACAATATAATTCATGCCTTACATTTGAAGAGCTTCTTCTGTTGGCACTCCAATATGTCCCATGAACAAAAGTACCATTTGGGATGTTTGATTACTTCCGTCGTTATATCTCCAAAATGTCAATTTATTTGGCGCATTTGATCCAGAAAAACAAAGGTTCCAAATCGCGCAACATGGCTACAAAATATCTAGTAAGTTACATGTAATCTTTGTCCAAACATTTCAAACAACTTTCCTAATACAACTTTGGGTATTTTTTAACTTAAATAATCGATAACATTTAAGATGGGATAAACTGCGTTCAATAGCGGATAAAAACAATGTGGAGCATGCATTCAGGTCGCGCGCCCAAACCACAACAGTACACTAGACTCGACCCTACTTCTTCATTACACAAAGGAAAAACATCAACCAATTTCTAAAGACTGTTGACATCCAGTGGAAGCGATAGGAACTGCAAGCAAGTGCCTTAAATCTAGATCCACATAGAAAAACCTTTGAAAAGAGTGACAACAACAAATCCTGGATGGTTTGTCCTCTGGGTTTTGCCTGCCAAATAAGTTCTGTTATACTCACATACATCATTCAAACAGTTTTAGAAACTTCAGTGTTTTCTATCCAAATCTACTAATAATATGATATCCTAGCTTCTGGGCCTGAGTAGCAGGCAGTTTACTTTGGGCACGCTTTTCATCCGGACGTGAAAATACCGCCCCCTAGCCTAGAGAGGTTAAGGGTCACTGGGTCTTGCCTGTGTTGACTGTTAAGTCCCATCTCTCTCTTGCAGTGCCCCCTAACGGCCTGGTGGTGTACTGTGGGACCATTGTGACAGACGAGGGCAAAGAGAAGAAAGTCAACATAGACTTTGAGCCTTTTAAACCCATCAACACCTCTCTGTACCTCTGTGACAACAAGTTCCACACTGAGGTAGGAGCTCTACATATGTACAGTGTCTTTGGAAAGTATTCAGACCCCTTGACTTTTTCCACATTTTGTTACACATTGATTAAATTGTACCCCCCCCCCCCCCCCCCTCAATCTACACACAATACCCCATAATGACAAAGCAAAAACAATTATTTTGAATTTTCTGCTTATTTATAAAATTTAAAAAAACATTACATTTACATAAGTATTCAGACCCTTTACTCACTACTTCGTTGAAGCACCTTTGGCAGCGATTACAGCCTCGAGTCTTCTTGGGTATGACGCTACAAGCTTGACACACCTGTATTTCGGAAGTTTCCCCCATTCTTCTCTGCAGATCCTCAAGCTTTGTCAGGTTGGACATGGAGCGTTGCTGCACAGATATTTTCAGGTTTCTCCAGAGATGTTTGGTTGGGTTCAAGTCCGGGCTCTGGCTGGGCCACTCAAGGACATTGAGGGACTTGTCGAAGCCACTCCTGAGTTGTCTTGGCTGTGTGCTTAGGGTCATTGTCCTGTTGGAAGGTGAACCTTCGCCCCAGTCTAAGGACCTAAGTGGTCTGGAGCAGGTTTTCATCAAGGATCTCTCTGTACTTTGCTCCGTTCATCTTTCCCTCGATCCTGCTTGTCTCCCAGACACTGTCGCTGAAAATCATCCCCACCGCATGATGCTTCCACCACCATGCTTCACCGTAGGGATGGGTGCTAGGTTTCCTCCAGACGTGATGCTTGGCATTCAGGCCAAAATAGTTCAATCTTGGTTTCATCAGACAAGAGAATATTTTTTCTCATGGTCAGAGTTTTTAGGTGCATTTTGGCAAACTCCAAGTGGGCTGTCATGTGCCTTTTACTGAAGTGTGGCTTCCGTCTGGCCACTACCATAAAGTCCTGATTGGTGGAGTGCTGCAGAGATGGTTGTCCTTCTGGAAGGTTCTCCCATCTCCACAGAGGAACTCTAGAGCTCTGTCAGAGTGACCATCGGGTTCTTGGTCACCTCCCTGATCAAGGCCCTTCTCCCCCAATAGCTCAGTTTGGCCTGGTGGCCAGCTCTAGGAAGAGTATTGGCGGTTCCAAACTTCTTCCGTTTAGGAATGATGGAGGCCACTGTGTTCTTGTGGACCTTCAATGCTGCAGAAATGTTTGTACCCTTCCCCAGATCTGTGACGCAACAAAATGTAGAAAAAGTCAAGGGGTCTGAATACTTTCAGAAGGCACTGTATGTCTCCTCTTTGTGGATGTTTAATGGCAATGAAATTGTAATGAAAATGCCCTCTGTCTTTCTTTTTCCCTCTACTCTCTCCCTTTCTCCAGGCACTGACGGCCCTGCTGTCCGATGACAGTAAGTTTGGTTTCATAGTGATCGATGGTAGCGGGGCTCTCTTTGGGACACTCCAGGGGAACACCAGAGAGGTGCTGCACAAGTTCACAGTGGACCTGCCCAAAAAACACGGTACGCTCCGCTCATTACACACACACGGACACAGACGGACATAAGAACAAGAACATTAGAGATTTTAAATAAGAACAATTGATCAAAAAAATGTATTATCCCCCATCACTACTTTTCTATCCATCTAACGTTCTCTCACTCTGTCAGGCAGAGGAGGTCAGTCTGCTCTGCGGTTTGCCCGTCTGAGGATGGAGAAGAGGCATAACTATGTGAGGAAGGTGGCTGAGACAGCTGTCCAGCTCTATGTGTCCAACGACAAGGTCAACGTTGCTGGAATGGTCCTAGCAGGGTCTGCCGACTTCAAGACTGAGCTCAGCCAGTCCGACATGTTTGACCCTGTAAGTGTGTGTTTGAGATGATCCATGGTTTATGCTGTGCCGATCCTTACTGTGATCAGTCAGTCCTTTGTCAGACTGATGCTTTTTGGTGCAATTCCTCTTGTGGATTTGCTCATTCTTAGTGACAATGCATAGCACTGCACACTAACCCCTGGTTTGTGTGCGTGCGCGCCCAGAGGTTACAGGCGAAGATTCTGAAGCTGGTGGACATCTCGTACGGAGGAGAGAATGGCTTCAACCAGGCCATCGAACTGTCGGCAGAGGTCCTCTCCAACGTCAAGTTCATCCAGGAAAAGAAGCTCATAGGTGTGTGTTTGTGGCACATGTTGAGGTTAGATTTTGGGTTATCCCAGCGAATGTTTGCCTGTGCCTGCATTTGTCCGGTGTTTGTTTGGGTTAGTGAAGATTGTGAATGATGATGAGTGATAATGATGATTGCTACCCCATTTCCATCCCCCAGTCACTCATTCTTTTTTATTTGACCCTTTATTCCCCCCCCCCCCCCCCCATTTTCTCTCTGGCTGCAGGGCGGTACTTTGATGAGATAAGTCAGGACACGGGAAAGTACTGTTTTGGGGTGGAGGACACACTCAAAGCCCTGGAGATGGGAGCTGTGGAGATCCTCATCGTCTATGAGAACCTAGACACCATGCGTTACATCCTTCGCCTGCACGGGGCCGAGAGCATCGGAACAGAGAACGGTACACACACACACACACACTCCCCGTGTGCAGTATGTTGTCTTGCTCCGTGAAGTAGAACAGCTGAGCAGAGAATGCTACAGACGCACTCCCTTTTCACACACACACAAACCATTGTTAGGTTAGATTACTCGTTGGTTATTACTGCATTGTCGGGAACTAGAAGCACAAGCATTTTGCTACACTCACATTAACATCTGCTAAGCATGTGTATGTGACAAATAAAATGTGATATGTGTTCTCATTCCCTGTCTCCGTTGGCCGTTTGTGTTTCAGATGAGAAGACTCTGTATTTAACACCAGAGCAGGAGAAAGACAAGTCCCACTTCACAGACAAGGAGGTAAAGCCCTGTTCTCTATCCCTTGGTGTCATACACACAGTTGCCCATTCGGGCGGTTCAATTTGTTGCTTACTTGTAAACGTTTCTTTGCGCTCTGTGTCCATTTGGTGTGTGCGCATGTTCACAGACTGGGCAGGACCACGAGCTGATTGAGAGCATGCCTCTGCTGGAGTGGTTCGCCAACAACTACAAGAAGTTTGGAGCCACGCTGGAGATCGTCACAGACAAGAGTCAAGAAGGCTCCCAGTTTGTCAAGGGCTTTGGAGGCATCGGGGGTGAGTCCGCACCAGCCACTTGTTATTATAGGGTTATAACATACACCACCGTTCAACAGTTTGGGGGTCACTTAGAAATATCTTTATTTTTGAAAGAAAAGTATTTTTTTGTCCATTTTAAAATAACATCAAATTGATCAGAAATACGGTGTAGACATTGCTAATGTTGTAAATGACTATTGTAGCTGATTTAAAAAATATATATATAATTATATATATAATATCTATCTAAATCTATATATATATATATATATATATATATATATATATATATATATATATATATATATATATATGATAGATATTATATATTTAATTATGGAATATCTACGTAGGCGTACAGAGGCCCATTATCAGCAACCATCACTCCTGTGTTCCAATGGCACGTTGTTTTAGCGAATCCAAGTTTATCACTTTAAAAGGCTAATTGATCATTAGAAAACCCTTTAGCAATTGTTAGCACAGCTGAAAACTGTTGATTTGAGAAACCGATGCCTCACAAGTCGTCACTAATTAGTACCCGCAAAACACCAGTCTCAACATCAACAGTGAAGAGGCGACTCTGGGATGCTGGCCTTCTAGGCAGAGTTGCAAAGAAAAGCTATATCTGACTGCCCAATAAAAATAAAAGATTAAGATGCGCAAAAGAACACAGACACTGGACTGAGGAACTCTGCCTAGAAGGCCAGCATCCCGGAGTCGCCTCTTCGCTGTTGACGTTGAGACTGGTGTTTTGCGGGTACTATTTAATGAAGCTGCCAGTTGAGGACTTGAGGTGTCTGTTTCTCAAACTAGACACTAATGTACTTGTCCTCTTGCTCAGTTGTGCACCGGGGCCTCCCACTCTTTCTATTCTGGTTAGACAGTTTGCGCTGTTCTGTGAAGGGAGTAGTAAACGGCGTTGTACGAGATCTTCAGTTTCTTGGCAATTTCTCGCATGGAACAGCCTTCATTTCTCAGAACAAGAATAGACTAATGAGTTTTAGAAGAAATTACTTTGTTTCTGGCCATTTTGAGCCTGTAATCGAACACACAAATGCTGATGCTCCAGATACTCAACTAGTCTAAAGAAGGCCAGTTGCATTGCTTCTTTAATTATCACAACAGTTTTCAGCTGTGCTAACATAATTGCAAAAACGTTTTTTTAATGATCAATTAGCCTTTTAAAATTATAAACTTGGATTTGCTAACACAACGTGCCATTGGAACACAGTGATGGTTGCTGATAATGGGCCTCTGTACGCCTACGTAGATATTCCATTAAAACTGTTTCCACCAGCTACAATAGTAATTTACAACATTAACAATGTCTACACTATTTTTGATCAATTTGATGTTATTTTAATGGAGAAAAACAAGGATATTTCTAAGTGATCCAAAACTTTTGAACGGTAGTGTAGGAGTCTCTGTTATGATCATGTTGTGGAGGTAGTTCACAGCATGAGATCAAATTCAAAAGCCTAATATTCGTAATGACCCTTCAATCCAGCAGAAGTCTTCACCTGGATAATTGACTCTTTCTCTCTTTCTCAGGATGCTTGCGGTACAGGGTGGATTTCCAGGCCATAGATTACCAGGCAGAGGACGATGAGTTTTTCGATTTAGATGACTACTAGGTAGTAAGGGAACCGAATTGGGGAGAGAGAGAGGGGGAAAAAACCTGCAAGAATGAATGAAGAAATAAGGAAAGAAAAATGACTTATCTTTTGCAGCAAGTGAGAGGGGACAGACATATAGACAGACATATACATTACATTCAATTTTAAATGCATATACACACACTTCCACTAACGCTCACACAGGCTGAAGAGTGAAATTTGATTTCAATCCATAGAGGGACACAACCCTTCCTGAATGAATCCCTGCCTTAGAGTGCTGGTTCCTTCTCCTGGTTGGATTGGACTTGACTCAATTTTTGTTCGTAGATTTTTTCCCCCTCCATTTTGAATGAACACAACAGCAAGTTCCCAGCAATCCTCACTCGCTGCCTCCCACTGTCCCCCTGGTCTGATTAAGACGGTCTGATGAAGACTCTGGACTCACTCCTCGCATATAGAAAAAATAGATTATTTCTTCCCCTCATCCTGTCCTTGCCCTCCCTCCCCCCCCCCCCCCCTTCAATGCGTTAAAAAAAAATTGCATTTCATTTTTTTATTGGTTCCTGCTGTTGTAATTTTATGAGAGTGGGGAGTTTTTTTTATTTTATTTTTTACCTGGGTTTCTGTAGCAAAAGGGAGGGGGTATTAAATTTGAACTGCTCAAAACCATTGCTACCTCCTCATCCGCTGTCGTCTACAATCCTGTGGAGTGGCTGGCCTTCCGAGAGCGGCTGGTTCTTCCTGCTTCCCCACCAATGAAAGGTTTCTTTGGCCAATAAGCACCAATGAGTGTGACTAGAATGTCTGAATTGTTTTGCTGTAATGATCATCATGGTGCATGTATTTTATTTGGTGTGGAAAATAAGGATACTAAATTCTAATCAATGAGGACCTTAGAGGTAGGTTCACTGGTCAGGTTTTTAAAATCTCAAATCAATTGCTGTCAAAAAGGTAAGGAGAATGTGTAATTCAGGAGAAACTCATTCTACACTATTTGTTACAAATACATTTGCCCACATTGCTCATTTAATTTTTAAAATTTGAACCATTATTTAACTAGTCAAGTCGGTTAAGAACAAATTCTTATTTATGATGGCCAAACCCGGACAACGCTGGGCCAATTGTGCACAGCCCTAAGGGACTCCCAATCACGGCCGGTTGTGATACAGCCTGGAATCGAACCAGGGTGTCTGTAGAGACACCCCAAGCACTGAAGAGATACATGCCTAGATGTCATTTTAGCCATTTTATATCCACTTTCATTTTTCAAATGATCTGGTGCTGTATGCTAGTGTCTACATTAATTTACAGTGTTATATTAGAAGTAATGCAAAATAGGTTTTGCTTGCTCGTCATATTCCTTTATGTACTATGTTAACAAATGACGCGAGTCATCTCTGAGACTCAGAAAGCATATTTTGGTATCGTTCTAAAAGTGATGAGTGGTATAGTTTTGATGTGTTTCTCAGAATGGCAGCATCTTCAAACATTTGGCCTTCTGTTAGGGGAATGCCTTGATAGCACGACAAGCCAATCAATGTGGGGCAAGCCAGTTAAGGCACGCCTCTAGCAGAGCTTGGCCAGTCAAGAGTGTCGGATTCACGAGTGGGGGCAGGGCACTAAACACAGCCCTGCCAAGCTGTGGCTGAGCGAAGTGAATGACGTCTCTGCCTTTGCAGCCGCCGACGCAGTGTTTGGTTTCCATTTTCACAGCCGAGTATCGGGGTGACCAACAACATGGAACCGGAGATTGAGGACAAAACGTTGGAATTAATGGTAAGCTTTGGTGACATTGACCCCTTAGGCCGCCACTGGGAACGAAAAGGAGCCGTAGAGGCTTGAATCGAAGGCCGAACGTGGTACCAACCCGAACCGACGGTCGGGAGAGTTGGAGGAAAAAGGAAGGGGAACTAGAAAAAGAGGGAGGGCCTGAAACATTGATATTTTTTCTTTGAGGGTCCTGGTGCAGCGACTGACTAGGTCGTCGAAAACCTATTAGTCAAAGTGACAGGATAGTCCCTGATTTTTGCAATTGCCAAATTGAATCCGTAACCTCATGCGAAATAATCGAATGGTTTCTGCAAGGCGTCCACTAAATAAAGTCACGGCTTTCGGTGTAGCTTTTCACTGCGGTGACGCTGCGCCACTCGGCCCTGTGTCACAGCTAGATAGCTAACTAGCCTGCTAACTATGGACACAACGTACCTGGCTAGTTAGCTGGATAGGTACAGGAATGCACCTTCAAGTCTGATAAAATATAATAAAATCTCGCCCACACCCTCCCATGTGAATTTCTGAATGTTCTTCTGGTGTGCGTGTTCATGTTTATAAAGCTGCGTAGAAGGAAGTGCACAACATTAACTCGCGAGGGGTAGTTTCATTGCTAACTCCATTGCTAACAAGTTGTTGGTTAAGCATCAAATAGTTGGCCACCGTGACATTGTGATGCATAAATAATTGTAACTTACTTGATTTCGACAGCTATAGATGGACAGCTGACATTTGTAACAAACTATGTTGTACTTGGGTTTTCCATCTTTTCATTCTTCAATTTACCAAGGTAACGTTAGCTAGCTTGCAGACTTATAGGTAACGTTAGCTAGATTGAACTAGCCACCTGACCAGTCCAAAAGCCAATATATCAGATTTTGGGGTGATGGCTAGCTGTTTGCCCAGAGTTCTACCTTGCACGTTTAACGTTACTAGTTGTTGGTCTGATGTCGTCTATCAAAAATGACATCTGCCTGTCAAGACTGTCAATTGGCTAACATTAGAATAATATTCCAGTGTTGGTAACTAGTAGCTGGAAACAGATAAGCCTGATAATTTCAGTAAAATGGTTTGTTAAATAAGGGACCGATTTGGTTTCATCCAGCACAACAATCCTCAGCCACCACTGTTTGTTTTGGCAAAGTTAAATTCCACCTAACCAGACTCGCTCCTCACACCGCAGCAATGATGGCATTATTTTCACACTGAATCAGAAATCTCTAGGTGATTCACCTGTAACTAGCTAATGAGTCTGTCAAGACTTCCAATAGAGTTTTCCCTTGTCCAATTAGGTCAGTCGTACCCCTCTTTAAACCATTACTAAGCTCAATGGTAAGCATTATTTGACATTGACTAAACCTAAATCAACACAACCACCCTGCAAGTAAACTACATTGATCTTGAGCTAAGATACATGTCATGTTTCTGTTCCAGTTACCCTCTTCCCTTCCCTGTGTACCCTTTTCCCAACCTAGGCTATATTAGACAGTCCTATTAGATAGCCTACTCGCACTGAATTGACAATGTACATATGTTATGTATGTTCTAGATTATTCTGTGTGTCTGTATTTTGACCCTATGTAAATCACTAACCACTTTCATAGTGTGAGGATGGAAGAACAGAGGGCGGGGCGTTAGCAAAAATCAAAGGCCTTAAAATTGACGAACATGTCCATTGCGTAATCGTCCCTCCAACTTCTCTTCCTATCCCCACCCACTTCATATATCTAACAATGCTTTTGTGTGTCTGTCTATGCCTTGTGTGTGTGTAAGTATGTGTTTCTGCGCTCACTGTGCAAATGTGCGTGTAGCTCTAATACTGGTTTTTCCCCTCACTACCCCAACCCACCTTCTCTTCTCATCTTCACAAACACTGGTGTGATTACACACACCAATCTGTTCTTCACTTCACTCTTTCCTATTCTGTTTTGTCATATTTGTCTTCCCTCCACATTCCTCCCATTTCTTTCACTCCTTTTTGTCTACGTATATTCTACCCCCCATTTTTGTCTTCCTCCTGCTACTCTCATCTATTCTCTACCTCTTCAACTCCTTTCCTCCACCCCTCATCTCGCTTGTTTCCTCATCTCTTTTCCTCCTCCTCTCTCTTCCCATCCTTTCTCCCATCCCTGTCTCACACCTCTTTTCTCTCCTTTCATTCCTCTTCCGATCTCTCCTTCTCTCACACAGTGCTCTGTGCCTCGCTCTCTCTGGCTGGGCTGCTCCTCGGTGGCAGAGAGTTTGTGTGCACTCAGGTGCCTGCAGAGCATCCCCTCCACCCGGGCACACAACCAGGTTCTGCTACTCTCTCCTCTTAATTCTGACCTGCCTACTGCCCCCCCTCCCCTCCCCTCCCTCAGCCCCTTACCACACCATGAGCTGTGTCCTGCACCTTCCCCAGGCCCCCTTGCCTTCCCGCCTCTTCCTCCCAAAAACATGCTTCTCTCTCCAGCCCAGCTTACAGGATATCTGATATCTTGGCCCAAGTTCATATTTAGCCTTCTAGAAAAGGGTTGATCAATACAGACAAGCTCGCCTGAAAGATGCCTCCCTCTTTCCTTGGTAAAAAAGTTGTTTTGGTCAAAGCTGAAGTGACACACAGACCAAATTTTGATCAAAGATAGCATAATAGGCTAACAAGTGAATCACAGGAACAGGATTGTATCAAGCCTAGCCAAACCTAGCTAGGTCATGTCAAAGTGAAAGTAAAGCTTCAAATAGCTAGACTACTCCCTACTCTCAAGTATTTACATTTTTTTTTATTTTTTTTTAGTTCTGACAGAAGTTGCCCAGTTCACTTGACAAGAGTTGTCTAGTTAATCTGAATTAGATGAGCAGAGTTGGGGCTGCTGGCTGGGGTGAAAGGAAGGAGAGGCTACCAGAGCATGTCACTTGGGGTGCAGTGCTAGGTTGCCTGGAGGTGTGTTGGGCAGGGGATGGTCTAGGAATCCCCCCCCCCCCCCGCCCTGCCTGTGTTAGGGGGGGAGTGAGGGGCGCCATGGTATGCTCGTTGTCTCTGGCAGCCTGTCCCTAGGCTTGCTCTCTGTCTGTTAGTTTGTCTGCTCTGTATGGCACTGCTGCATGAACACTAGTGTCCGTCTCAGCCTTGACCCCTGACCTTGTCTGTACCCATCTGTCTGTGTACCCGTCTGACCTGTTACTATTGGTCTGTCAGTCTCTCCACTGAAGAGTGACAAATGATCCAGTGCAATATCAGTTTCATTTTTGCATATCAGATACTGGAGATGTGCTACTGTAGGCTATCTGAGGAAGTCCCTTGTGTTTCTCTTCTACATACATCCATACACATCTGGACAGATTTCTCAATCTGTGACAGTGTCAGGTGAAGTGTGTGTGGATGACACAGACATACACACACAGCCCGTGCTTGTTATATCTGTTAACATTTTAAATGGGAGAGGGAGCCCGTCTGGTTCAACCTTTAACAGTACTCCTCCCAGCATTCTCCCACTGTTTGTCGCTGCATCCCAAATGACACCCTATTCCCTATACGGTGTTGTGCTTTTGACACAAAGTAGTACGTAGTTGAGAATAGGGTGCCATTTGAAATGAAAACTGTCTGTGTTGGAGGCCTTGGTACTATCAGATTATGGTTTCATTACTGCAAGGTTTGTCTAGCAGCCATACCCACATACTCCAGTTTAATTTCCTGTCCAGACTGCACATCACAGGGAGAGGAGCTTTCTTATGTTATTAGCTAGCCGTGTGTGTGTGCCATTGTACTCTGCATTCTGCTACCATTTTGCACATTTGTGTTCATTTACCTTTTCTTAACAGACACCAAATGAGCTCTAACCATTCATTCCCTGTGTTCTTGTCTCGTCATACAGAACACATCAGTCATGGAGTCTCAGAACCACGTAGACGACCTCTCGCCAAAGAAGACCACAGTTCTCACCAAGGTGTGTGTAGGTGGATTATGAGGGTGTGGAATCTGTGTAATATATCTGAGGGATATTACATCGTAAAATGTGTCAATTGTCCTTGAAAAGGCACTTAAAATGTATGGCAATGGGCAATTCAATTTCAGTGGGAATGGATGCCGTGTGTGCGTGTATAACTCTGTCCTCTCCCTCTCAGCTTAGTAACGGTCCTGTGATGACGGGCTCTCGTAAGCGCCCGTCGGAGGGGAACAACGACAAGGAGAAGGAGCACTGCATCTCCCTGTTTGACCAGTGGTCCGAGACTGACCAAGTTGAGTTTGTAGAACACCTCATCTCCCGAATGTGCCACTACCAACACGGCCACATCAACTCCTACCTCAAACCCATGCTCCAACGAGACTTCATCACAGCACTGCCAGGTAACACACACCTAGGGTTGTTGAGGTGAACGTAACACCGCCACACCGGCGATCACAAGTCACGAAGGGAGTCAAATTCCACGTGACTGATGTTCTGATGCTGCTCATGGTCATTGGGTAGCGTACCAAACTTGCTAACTGCCTGGTACTCAGCACTCCCTCTAATCACTCTGACATCAATGCAAATGTTATTGAGAATCTAATCAAGCACTTAATGAGAGCTCATGTTGTGCAACATTTCAATAGGAAATGCAATTGAGTGATGGCCTCTACTAAAAAGCGGTTGTTAGCTTTCTATAGGCAGACCTAAAATATTTATTTCTCAACTTTACTAATATTAAGCACATTGCTTATATTTACAACTGGAGTATATCCAACTTGGCTGGCATGAAAATAAACCATGGGGAAAAGCGTCCTCCCTTCGCTATTTAAGTGCGTAGATTAAATGTGTTTTTTTCCCGCTGCCCCCGTTTCGATACAGGTGGGTGTGAAAACAAATTTCACTCATACAGTACCAGTCATAATTTTGGACACCTACTCATGCAAGGGTTTTTTCTTTGTATTTTCTACATTGTAGAATAGTTAAAAAATCTAAATATATTTTAGATTCTTCAAAGTAGCCACCCTTTGCCTTGATGACAGCTTTGCACACTCTTGGTATTCTCTCAACCAGCTTCACCTGGAATGCTTTTCCAATAGTCTTGAAGGAGTTCCCACATACAGTTGAAGTCGGAACTTTACATACACTTAGGTTAGAGTCATTAACTCGTTTTTCAACCACTCCACACATTTCTTGTTAACAAACTATAGTTTGGCAAGTCGGTTAGAACATCTTTGTGCATGACACAAGTAACTTTTCCAACAATTGTTTAGACAGATTATTTCATGTATAATTCACTGTATCACAATTCCAGTGGGTCAGAAGTTTACATACACTAAGTTGACTGTGCCTTTAAACACCTGTGGAAATTCCAGAAAATTATGTCATGGCTTTAGAAGCTTCTGATAGGCTAATTTACATAATTTGAGTCGTACCTGTGGATGTATTTCAAGGCCTACCTTCAAACTCAGTGCCTCTGTGCTTGACATCATGGGAAAATCAAAATAAATCAACCGAGACCTCAGAAAGAAATGAAGGCCTGCTTCACGCAGTCTCCTCTGAACAGTTTATGTTGAGGTTTGTCTGTTACTTGAACTCTGAAGCATTTATTTGGGCTGCAATATCTGAGGCTGGTAACGCTAATGAACTTATCCTCTGCAGCAGAGAACTCTGGGTCTTCCTTTCATGTGGCGGTCCTCATGAGAGCGAGCCAGTTTCATCATAGCACCACCTGATGGTTTTTGCGACTGCACTTGAAGAAGCTTTCAAAGTTCTTCACATTTTCCACATTGAGTGATGTTAATGTCTTAAAGTAATGGTGGACTGTTGTTTCTCTTTGCTTATTTGAGCTGTTCTTGCCATAATATGGACTTAGTCTTTTACCAAATAGGGCTATCTTCTGTATACAACCCCTACCTTGTCACAACACAACTGATTTGTCTCAAACGCATTAAGAAGGAAAGAAATTACAGAAATTATTTTAACATGGCACACCTGTTAATTTAAATGCATTCCAGGTGACTACCTCATGAAGCTGGTTGAGAGAAGGCCAAGTCTCCAAAGCTGTCAAGGCAAAGGGTGGCAAAGGGTACTTTTAAGAATCTCAAATATAAATTGATTTAAATTTGTTCAACACATTTATTTTTTGGTTACTACATGATTCCATATGTGTTATTTCATAGTTTTGAAGTCTTCGCTATCACTCTTCAATGTAGAAAATAGTGAAACCCTGGTATAGGTATTTGTCCAAACTTTTGACTGGTAATGTATATGCAAAGTTTATATCAATAATAGGCTAACATTGTTACCCATCAGACTGTCACTTGTGAATGATGTTTTATTTTTTATTTTTTTGTGACTTTTTCAAATCAGTCTCACACCTCATGTTGCCCATAGGCCTATATGTTTCTTTAACGTTTGTATCAAAACTAAAATGGCCAAATAACTTCTTAAAATGAAGAACGTTAATCCGCTTTACAAGAGGTTAAGAGCCTAACCGGCATACATAAGCAGTGTGTGAGTTTCAAGTTTGGGGAAGATAATTTTCACTATAAAAATGCACCTTTATAAAAAGGATTACATGCATAATTGCATTTACGGTCACTTTTGATAAGTGTTTTCCCGCTAATGGAACATTCGTGCTTATATCCTACTGCCATGTACGCATTGCTGCGCTTATAATGTGAAGAAATAAACTATTAGGCTATCAACATTTTTAAGCTTAAAAATTCTGATCTGTTACGTCAGCCACATTGAGTAAATACAACCACTAGCATAAAAAATAAAAATCTAATAATTTGGGATCTATCGCATCCCATAACTGTCCCAGACTGTTTGGAATATTTATTTCTCACACAATAGGATAGGTTGACTTTTGTACTATGGGGGGGATAGTAGATTGACATAGGCTAGTGCATTTGCTGTTCATCTTGTTGGCTGACGATAAGTAAATGTGGACAGTTCTTCCAATATTTTCAATATGCATCTTTTGGAATTGGATAAGGACGCAGGCAGGCTGTTTTAGAGTGCATTATGTACACAAAGGGGATGCCACCATGAAATTGTAGATATTATCAAGTGCTTGTCAAATTGTGAATGAGAGATGATTGATGTGTGTACTGCCTGAATGAAAAAACAAAGCAGAGCTCATGCCTTTTCAAGCGGCATTTTTCAAATTAGTCTCATCATGTAGCCTTACAATGTATTAAAAATCAAAACGTAATGACCAGTGTTTGTTGAATGACTAAATTGAATAACTTAAAATGAAGCATATATAGGAGTACCTGATTCTTTACCGTTGGACACAGAATAGCCGCATGGGCGCGCTCCCTCAAATCGATTGGAGAAAATATCCTTTCCATTTCATTCAGCTTTGTTCAATTGTACTCGTCATAACATAAAATAATGCCACGGAATTGTAAGCAAATCTTGTCTGCCAAATGAACTAGTGTAGCCCACAGCCATTTGGCATAGCCACATCAGGACCTAACATAAAGACAACTCGGAGTATGCTATTTTTTTCTTCTGAAAAACACTACATTTTCTTCACATCATGCTTCTTTAGACCTGTCTAAAATAAATCATGGATTCATTGTGAAGGTGTAGGCTATAATACATGGATTTCTTAGACTAATTCAAACGTAGATGTTTGAAAAGTCTGCATCCAGGAGATGCTAAATGTGTATGTTTTAATTAACGGTCAATTACCGTGAGACCGACCAGTTATTTGCTTGGCAATCACCGGCTGACAATTTCGTGACTGCCACACTACACACCCTTTAACTTATTTTCCAGACACCCTTTCTCACCCGCGCGTACACACGTTCACACCTTGTTTTGGATGCGACCGCTAGAGTCCAGCACAGGAATGTATTTTAAGCCTGAGCCCTACCAATGCCCGTGACGTTCAGACCCTACCCAGGCCCGATTTGCTTCTGCCTAATTTAAGGCTCAGCCCGTTCCCAACCCAACGTTTGAAATAACTTCCCTCCGTTAGCTTCTGGTCTCAGTCTGCACTGTTGCGCACACTCTGCTGCTAATCGGCCTGTCTGAGTGTCCATAGCAACGGCTCCGCCTTGGGCTGCTCAATGACGGGACGTGAGGGAGCAGTTAGCCGCTAGCTGGCTAACGTTATTTCCTGTGACAAAATCTCTCCTGTCGACGCGGACAATATTCTGGTCTGTCTGACGAGGTTAAAGCACTTCCAGCACCATATTAGGCAGGTATGACTGTCGGCTACTGCACAGCAGATGGCTCAACTTCAAAACGTTACTGATGGCAGAGCCCAGCCCGAAACCTAGAAATTGACGAAAGAAACGGAGATGCCCGGCCCCTAACCTGGTGTCTAGTGTTAGGTAGCAGAGCTCTATCTTCCACACTCTTTTGCACTCCTTCACACACCATGCTCACACACCCAACAAACACTTACACCCCATCTCTCTCGCTTCCTCTCTCTAGCCCAGGGTCTGGACCACATAGCAGAGAACATCCTGTCGTTCCTGGACGCGCAGTCTCTGTGCTCCGCGGAGCTGGTGTGTAAGGAGTGGCAGAGGGTGATCTCAGAGGGCATGCTCTGGAAGAAACTCATAGAACGCATGGTCCGCACAGATCCCCTCTGGAAAGGCCTGTCCGAGAGGCACCAGTGGTGAGCATGATCACGAACGCTCGTCGAGCTACTGGAGACGGAGACACAAGGAATAGGGAAGTTCTGAAGGTTGATTTCTCATTGGCTTCTTGTTCTGTCCGTCATCTCAGGGAGAAGTATCTGTTCAAGAACCGAACGACAGAGGTCCCGCCCAACTCCTACTACCACTCCCTGTACCCCAAGATCATCCAGGACATAGAGGTTAGACTGTAGCTCTGTCCACAAAAAAACCCTCGCCCTTCAGGCGGTGGCTACGTCTCAAATGGCCCCCTATTTCCTATTTAGTGCACTACTTTTCACCAGGGCTCTGGTGACCTTATGTAGGGAATAGGGTGCCATGTGGGGGGGACACGTTCTGTTGCGTTCTGTGTCTATAGACCGTGGGTGTGATTAAAAACTATTAATACTTTTGATGAAGGGATCTATTTTGGTCTCACCCGTCGTTGCTCTTTTTCCCCATCCAATGTTTTTCCTCCCTCGTATATCCACTCTTTTCTGTTTTCTTCTATCCCCCTATTGTATGTGTTTCCTCTTGACATCTCTCTCTCCTTCCCATTACCTGTCAACCCCCTCTCTGCTCTGCTCTCCTCACCTCTACCCCCCTCTCCTCACCTCTATCTCGTGTGTGTGTAGACTATCGAGGCTAACTGGCGGTGTGGCAGACACAACCTACAGAGGATCCAGTGTCGGTCAGAGAACAGTAAAGGAGTCTACTGCCTCCAGTACGACGATGATAAAATCATCAGCGGCCTGAGAGACAACTCCATAAAGGTGCGTGAGTGTACTTGTCAAAATGGGGTCAAAATGGATTAATCATCATGTTATTGCAGACTATGCCTTTGATGTGAAACAACAGCTGTCTGTCTCTCAAAGGAAAGACATGAATTAAAGGATGAAAGGAGTCATTTGCCCACCCTCTGTGTGTTCCACTCATCTGTCTGGCCTGGAAAATGAGGGGGAGGAGGGAGGAAAGGGCTAGCCTGTCCATCTCCAGCACTCTAGTACACAGGGATCCCTACCACACTGCATGGAAATTGGGCATGAACAATACTGAGACCAGCTTACCCTGATCCACATCTGCTCCTGCTAGCTTTCTCTCCCTTCCTCGTGCTAACTCTTTCTTTTTCTACTCTCTCTCTCTCTCCTGACATCTCCTCCTCCCTCTATTGGTGTAGATCTGGGACAAGCAGTCTCTGGAGTGTCTGAAGATCCTGACAGGTCATACAGGGTCAGTGTTGTGTCTGCAGTATGATGAGAGAGTCATAGTCACTGGTTCCTCCGACTCCACTGTCAGGTATGACACAGTCATCTCATATTCATATATATATATATATATATATATATATTATATATATATATATATATATATATATACACACACACACACACACACACACACACACACACACACACACACAGGCTTAGTCCAAATGCAACCCTATTTCCCATGCAGTGCACTAGTTTTCACCAGGACCCATGGAGCTCTGGTCCAAAAGTAGTACACTACCATATATGGAATAGGGTGCCGTTTGAGGGGACCACCTTACACTGCCATCTGTCGCTATATGACCTACTGCTTTAGCCACCCGGTATGTCAGTGTAAAACCCGCGGCCGCCTGCAGTGCCTTGGAAAGTATTCAGATCCCTTGACTTTTTCCACATTTTGTTACGTTACAGCCTTATTCTAAAATTGCTGAAACTGTTTTTTCCCCCTCATCAATCTACACACAGTACCCAATAATGACAAAGCAAAAACAGATTTGTAGAATACATAAGTATTCAGACCTTTTACTCATTACTTTGTTGAAGCAACTTTGGCATCGATTACAGCAACCAGTCTTCTTGGGTATGACGGTACCAGCTTAGCACACCTGTATTTGGGGTCTTTCTCCCATTCTTCTCTGCAGATCCTCTCAAGCTCTGTCAGGTTGGATGGGGAGCGTCGCTGCACAGCTATTTTCAGGTCTCCAGAGATGTTCGATCGGGTTCAAGTCCGGGCTCTGGCTGGGCCACTCATGGACATTCAGAGACTTGTAGAAGCCACTCCTGAGTTGTCTTGGCTGTGTGCTTAGGGGCGTTGTCCAGTTGGAAGGTGAACCTTCACCCCAATCTGAGATCCTGAGCGCTCTGGAGCAGGTTTTCATCAAGAATTTCGCTGTACTTTTCTCTGATAATCTTTGCCTGATTGGTGGAGTGCTGCAGAGATGGTTGTCTTTCTGGAAGATTCCCTGATCTCCACGGAGGAACTCTGGAGCTCTGTCAGTGACAATCGGGTTCTTGGTCACCTCCCTGACCAAGGCCCTTCTTCCCCGATTGCTCAGTGTGGCCGGGCGGCTAGATCTAGGAGGAGTCTTGGTGGTTCCAAACTTCTTCCATTGACGAATGATGGAGGCCACTGTGTTTTTGGGGACCTTCAATGCTGCAGAAATCTTTTGGTACCCTTTCCCAGATCTATGCCTTGATACAATCCTGTCTCACAGCTCTATGGACAATTCCTTTGACCTCTTGGCTTGGTTTTTGCTCTGACCTGTCTACTTATATAGATCGGTTTGTGCCTTTCCAAATCATGTCCAATCAATTGAATGTACCACAGGTGGACTCCAATCAAGTTGTAGAAACATCTCAAGGATGATCAATGGAAACAGGATGCACCTGAGCTCAATTTCGATTTTCATAGCAAAGGATCTGAATACCTAAGTAAATAAGCTTTTTTGTTGTTGTTGTTGATACATTTGCAACAATGTCTAAACTTGTTTTCACTGTCATTATGGGGTATTGTGTGTAAATTGCTGAGGATTTTTATTTAATTCATTTTAGAATAAGGCTGTAACGGAACAAAATGTGGAAAAAGTACATGATATAAATACATCTAGAATGGACATTGTCGTCCTAGAAACGTGACTAAAAAGTTGTCTTGGTCAGGATCGCCAACCGTCTCCACATCTGTCTTGGATTTGCCCAATACCCACCACAGCCATTGGATCACTGTCACTTCTGACTGTCACACCAGCCAACCCTCCGAGCAGCCAAACACAGGTCTCATAGCAGAGAGAGAAGGCTCTGTCTGTGGTCTATCTATATATGAAAGCATCCTGCCCTGTCTGCTCATTTATTTATAGCTAGTTGAGGAGTGCTAATCTGCTGCCCAGCCATCTCGCTGTCTCTTGGATGCAATATTATATCATTTGTGAATGTCAGTCTCTCTCTCTACCACTCTTGTGGTAATAATCAGTACTTCACCCTATCTTCTGTAGCTACACACAGACGCTACACACACTCGTACACAGGGAGGAGATTGATATTTAAATCGTTACCATTTCTCACCTTCCAATATAAGGCTAGCTGTTAGATTTCCTATCTGTAAGAGAGTTGTGATAGTCAATATGGTTAGTTAACATTTTCAATGTCACACAATGTCCAAACCTGAGGAGAGTGTGTGTGTGCGCGCACCAGCCCATGCCAGTCTCGGCTGCACACAGAAGCTCAACCTTCACACACTCATTACTTCACACTCTCCCTGGGAGGTATCCAAGGAAAATGTGACTTCACTTCCTTAGCGACGACTTGACAGGCACTTGTTTGTGGCTTTGAGTCTCAGCTTTTCCAGTGTGTATTCTGAGTTTGTGTGTTTGATCCCCCCCCTGTCGTACAGTGGAACTCAATAAAAACGCTCTTAACAGCTGGTCCCTAGTGTGGGGTGTGTTGACTGGGACGGCGCAGTGTCCAGCCTTGGCCGCTTCGGTCTGTTTAGCAGAGCTTTCGTTAATCAGTCTCGTTTTTATTTTTTATAATATCCCCCCCCTCCTTTTCTCATTCTCCTTCTCCCTCCCTTCCCTCCTTTTTTAAAATCTCCTTCCCTCCACCCTCCCCTTCTCCTCTGTCCGTCTCCCTCGCTCACTCAGGGTGTGGGACGTGACGTCGGGTGAGGTATTGAACACCCTGATCCATCACAACGAGGCGGTGCTCCACCTGCGCTTCTGCAACGGTCTGATGGTGACTTGTTCCAAGGACCGCTCCATCGCCGTGTGGGACATGGCCTCGCCCACCGACATCAGCCTCCGGCGGGTCCTCGTGGGTCACCGTGCCGCCGTCAACGTGGTCGATTTTGACGACAAATACATTGTGTCCGCTTCGGGGGACCGCACCATCAAGGTGAGAGGTGTGTGTGTGTGTGGATCATGAGATATGAAATGTGGGGCTAGTGTGTTAGCGAGTATGTGGGTGCACACGGACATACCTTGTCTCTACAGTGTTTGATATTGTAGTTGTTTCCGGTGAATATTTGATGTCTGTCTGTCTCCCTCTCTCTCTGCTGCCCCCTGTAGGTGTGGAGCACCAGTACGTGTGAGTTTGTGCGCACGCTAAACGGACACAAGCGAGGCATCGCCTGCCTGCAGTACAGAGACAGACTGGTGGTCAGTGGCTCCTCGGACAACACCATACGGTAGGAGACTGGTCCTGTCCTAAATCTGTCCTGCCTACTACTGTACTAATCATCCTACATCCTATTTTTAACATAATGTTCAGAAATAATGTAAGCAATAAATATCTACGTACCAGACTCACCCATACTGAGAATGCGTTAGCTAATGCACAATGGCGACGTTTCCCATCGTTTGTTCATTTTGGTACAGCGCGTCCCCTTACCTGATTGTCAGCTGTTGTCAATCACACATGGGTCTGAAAAGGTGATTTTCTTACTCAATAGCATGCAGTGAATCCGTACTAGATGAAAAGAGGAAACGAGTATGACATCCTGGCATTTAAAACATACTACGTCCCCCCCAATTTCACATACTATAAAACTTTATATTTTCACATATATTAAATGCCTACTATTTAGAACACATTATGGGTATTTGCACACGGCCAGTCTGTGATATCTTGTTTCACTGGGTTTATGGGACTTTGTAGGATGTGTGTCAGGTAGGCAGTGCCTTTGGAAAGTATTCAGATCCCTTGACTTTTTCCACATTTTGTTATGTTACAGACTTATTCTAAAATTGATTAAATTGTTTTTCCCTTCATCAATCTACACACACTACTCCATAATAACAAAGCAAAAACATGTTTTCAGAAATTTGTGCAGATGAGTTACAATAAAAAAAATGGAAGTATTACATTTACATAAGTATTCAGACCCTTTACTCAGTACTTTGTTGAAGCCCCTTTCGCAGCGATTACAGCCTTGAGTCTTTTTGGGTATGACGCTACAAGCTTGGCACACCTGTATTTGGGAAGTTTTTCTCATTTCTTCTCTGCAGATCCTCTCAAGCTCTGTCAGGTTGGTTGGGGAGCGTTGCTGCACAGTTATTTTCTGGTCTCTCCAGAGATGTTCGATCGGTTTCAAGTCCGAGCTCTGGCTGGGCCACTCAAAGACATTCAGAGACTTGTCCCAAAGCCTTGGCTTGACTGTGTGCTCAGGGTCGTTGTCCTGTTGGAAGGTGAACCTTCGCCCCCAGTCTGAGGTCTTGACCACTCTGCAGCAGGTTTTCACCAACGATCTCTCAGAACTTTGCTCCGTCCATCTTTCCCTCGATCCCGACTAGTCTCCTGGTCCCTACCGCTGAATAACATACCCACAGCATAATGCTGCCACCACCATGCTTCACCGTAGGGATGGTGCCTGATTTTCTCCAGAGGCGACGTTTGTCATTCAGGCCAAAGAGTTCAACGTTGGTTTCATCAGACCAGACGATCTTGTTTCTCATGGTCTGAGAGTCATTAGGTGCCTTTTGGCAAACTCCAAGCGGGCTGTCTTGTGCCTTTTACTGAGGAATGGCTTCCAGATGGCCACTACCATAAAGGCCTGATTGGTGGAATGCTGCAGAGATGGTTGTCCTTCTGGAAGATATCCCCTGTCTCCACAGAGGAGCTCTGTCAGAATAACCATCTGGTTCTTGGTCACCTCCCTGACCAAGGTCCTTCTCCCCCGATTGCTCCCCTGAGTTTTGCACACACTTGGCATTCTCTCAACCAGCTTCATGAGGTAGTCATCTGGAATGCATTTAAATGAACAGGTGTGATTTTTGAACAACTACCTCATCTCTGTACCCCCACACATACACTTATCTGTTTGTGCAGTGAATTTCACCCACAATGACCAGGGAGGTTTTCCAATGCCTCGCAAAGAACGCAACGAAGGCAACCCATTGGTATATGGGTACAAATAAAGAAGACATTGAATATACACTTTGGATAGTGTATCAATACACCCAGTCACTACCAAGATACTTGTGCCCTTCCTAACTCATTTGCCAGAGAGGAAGGAAACCGCTCAGTGATTTCACCATGAGGCCAATTGTAGGGCTGTGACAGTAATTGAATAACTGTGTAACTGACGGTTATGAATGAAGACCACCATGAAAATAAAATGACCGTCAAAACCGTTTTAAAAAAAAAAACAAATTTATCCCAAAATTAATGTAGGCTGAACTTTATTTTCATGTAGATAACGCTCCCGCTTTTAGGTGAAGTTTTACTAATGATTATAACCAATTGTTTTGGGGTTATTGGTCTGTCAAACTTTCTAGTTCTATTTCCTCTTTCCTTTGACTCTCGATCAGGTAATCCCTAGATGGGGGGGGGGGGGGGGGGGGGTGTAGAGCGCTATGGGACTACAGTAAAAAAAAAAAGATATGTGGACTTTCATTGCTTGCTAGTAAATAAATCTGTCTTATAAAAAAGTTTGGATGTGTCTGACTTCATTAATTATTCAACAGTTGACAAATTTGTTCTGACTGAGGGCTGTAATGCACTAATGTTTTGTCAAATGGACAATGCACCAATCCTCCAACCTGGAGTGGTATAATTTTATACACTCATCAACGCTGATCAGGCCAGGTACTGGCCGACATTCTGCCTTAGGCGAGACAAAGTAATTGCCGCCCTCCTAATTTTTATGAATGCCCCATATGGTCACCTACAGTTTGTAAAACAGGCAATTTACAGTTAATCCCTGTCATTTCTGCCTGTATTAAATACAGTAATTTGTCATTCTTGGAGTGGAAACGTTGTTTGTTACACTTGTGAGTAACAAGACGCACCATTTAGGAGCTCCATGTGAGCATGTCTCGTTTCCCTGTTAATACATTTTTTTCTTGAACCTTTATTTAACAGTTAAGGACAAATTCTTATTTACAATGACGGTGTACCAGGGAACAGTGGGTTAACTGCTTTGTTCAGGTGGCAGAACGACATATTTATACCTTGTCAGCTCGGGAATTCGATCCGGCAACCTTTTTGGTTACTGGTCCAACGCTGTAACCACTAGGCTACCTGCCGCCCCTGATGTTGATGGAGAGCATGCGCCTGAGCACGCATAGAAGTACCTGGCCTGCTTCTCGCAAATGTCAAATGTAGTATAGTGCCCAGCTGGGCTTCTCAAAAAAAAATTGTATGCATGTTACTAACAGTATTTGAAGAATCTTTCTAACACTCCTACCCCTCGATAATCAGCGTAGCTGATTTTAAAAAAAAAGCTATGGACATGTTTCTATTTTGATGATTGTCAATTTCATTATTCAAAAAGTTTCCTAAAGTAGCCTGTCTGGACTCTGTCTCTTTTAAGAATCAAAACGTCCCTGTCATGATTTAATCTTGTAAAAGGCCTATTTTCAGTAGCTTAGTCTACATTATTTCTCTCATTACGGCGTCTTCTCTTTGAAGAACATATGCCACTGCCATCAAATGACCGCAGTAGCAGGGTTTGTGACATTATGCTACTATTTCGGGAAAAGTGGGGAAAACCCATCAGACTTCGTTTGAATGGTTTTGTGCATCAAAGTAGGATCTTTATTTATTTACATATTTCGTGCAGGAGAGGACAAGGTAGGCATATCTTTATTTTGACTCTTCTTGTTGTCAATACTAAAATGCAACAGATCCCGCTCCAACCTGGCCTTAATTTGTTGATTTTAATGTTTATAACACAGGTGGCTGGTGGCTCCTTAACTGAGAAGGACTGGCTCGTGGTAATGGCTGTGACGGAATAAATGAAACGGAAACCATGTGTTTTAATGAGTACGATACCATGTTTGATACCATTCCAGACATTATTATGAACTGTCCTCCCCTCAGCAGCCTTCGGTGATTTATTTTTATCATTAATAACCTGAATAGTCATTAAATGCCATGATGATAATGGAGTGTTTCAAATAGGTTTTATTTGGACGCATATCCATGTAAACAAGTATATAAACAGAGTTGTGACCTCCCCCTGAACTGTTATGTCGGTGACGGTGTACATTGGCCTGGACAATTACCGTAACCTCAAATTCCAAGACCTAGCCACTGTTAACTTTCAAAAACATAGAAATGTTAGGGAAAAACTGATGGATCAACTTTTGTAGTTACTTCACAATTCTAACCTAAATGGCAGTGAAAAGGAAGCCTGTAGAGGAAAAAGATTCCAAAACACGCATCCTGTTTGCGATAAGGCACTAAAGTAAAACTGCAGAAATTTTGACAAATAAATTTGCTTTATGTCCTGAATACAAAGTGTGCTGTTTGGGACAAATCCTACAGTGTCCTGCGTTGCTCAGTTGGTAGAGCATGGTGCTTGCAACACCAGCGTTGTGGGTTTGATTCCTACTGGGGACCAGAATGGGATAAAATAATTGCACTCACTACTGTAAGTCGCTCTGGATAAGAGCGTCTACTAAATGACTAAGATGTACACTTCATTTTTTCATGCATGGTGGTGGCTGCATCATGTTATGGGCAGTGGTGTAAAGAAGAAAAAAATACTTAAAAGTAGTTTTTGGAGGGTGCCTACTTTACCCGTACCATTTTTTTATGTTACTACATTCCTAAAGAAAATAATGTACTTTTTACTCCATACATTTTCCCTGACACCCAAAAGTACTCATTACATTTTGAATGCTTAGCAGGACAAGAAAAGGGTCCAATTCACACACTTCTCGAGAACATCCCTGGTCATCCCTACTGCCTCATCTGATGGACTCACTAAACACAAATGCTTTGTTTGTAAATTATGTCTGAGTATTAGAGTGTGCCTCTAGCTATACTTTTTTAAATGTTTTATATGGTGCCGTCTGGTTTTCTTAATATAAGGAAATTGAAATGATTTATACTTTTGATACTGAAGTATATTTAAAAACCAAATACTTTTTAGACTTTTACTCAAGTAGTATTTTACTGGGTGACACTTACTTGAGTCATTTTCTATTAAGGTATGTTTTACTCAAGTATGGGCATGCTTGTCATTGGCAAGGACCTAAGGAGTTTTATCATGAAAAGACACGGAATAGAGCTAAGCACAGGTACAAATCCTAGAGGACAACCTGGTTCAGTCTGCTTTTTCACCAGACACAGGGAGATGAGTTCACCTTTCAGCTGGACAAAAACACAAAGCCTAATCTACACTGGAGTTGCTTACCAAGAAGACAGTGAATGTTCCTGAGTTAGTTTTGACTTAAATCTTGAAAAAAAATCTTGAATTTTGATAAGAATAATGGGCAAATGTTGCACAATCCAGGTGTATAAAGCTCTTCGACTTACCCAGAAAGACTCAGCTGTAACTGCTGGCAAAGTGCTACTACGAAGTATTGATGTGTGTGGATACTTATGTAAATTAGATTTCTGGTTTAATCTGTGCTTTCACTGCTCGACTGAGGGGACCGTACAGGTAAATTGTATGTGTGGGGTACAGAGGTAGCCATTCAAAAAAATCCTATCAAACACTATTATTGCACACCAGTGAGTCCATGCAGCTTATGTGACTTGTTAAGCACATTTTTACTCCTGAACTTATTTAGGCTTGCCCTAAATAAAGGGTGTGAATACCTTTTCTGAAAGCTGTGTGTGTTTGTGAATGTATGGTTTATTGTGTGAACGTATGGTTTATTGTGTGAAGGTATGGTTTATTGTGTGAACGTATGGTTTATTGTGTGAAGGTATGGTTTATTGTGTGAACGCATGGTTTATTGTGTGAACGTATGGTTTATTGTGTGAACGCATGGTTTATTGTGTGAACGCATGGTTTATTGTGTGAACGTATTGTTTCTTTCCAGGTTATGGGATATTGAGTGTGGAGCGTGTTTGCGAGTGTTGGAAGGTCATGAGGAACTAGTCCGCTGCATTCGCTTTGACAACAAGAGAATTGTCAGTGGTGCCTATGACGGGTGAGAGACACACACACACACACACACACACAATGAGTTTATAGATTGTCTTTTTACAATTCACACGCACACTGCTGTTCTCTACTGACCTCGTCTCCTCTCTCTGCAGTAAGATCAAGGTGTGGGACCTGCAAGCTGCCCTGGACCCACGAGCCCCAGCCAGCACCTTGTGTCTGCGCACACTGGTGGTGAGTATCTTTTGTTTGCTTTAATCTTTTAATGTCTGGTCTGTTGTAGACCGTAGCGTTAGGTGGTTTGTGTGTGTGTTTTTCAGGAGCACTCGGGGCGCGTGTTCCGGCTGCAGTTTGACGAGTTCCAGATCATCAGCAGTTCCCATGACGACACCATCCTCATCTGGGACTTCCTGAACGTGTCGACCAATGGACAGTCAGAGGGCCGGTCCCCCTCACGCACCTACACCTATATCTCCAGATAGCAGGTAACACACACACACACACACACGCGCTCGCACACAACTCTGGCTTGGAGTTTTTGACCCGTCTCTGTCCTTCAGGTGGCGCCATCCACTGCAGCAAGTCTTGGAGGAGCTGAGATCTGATTGGCTGATGGAGGGTGTGTTGCAGAGAGGAGCTCAACTCGTCTTCTTCCTCATCCTTCTGTCCATATACCCATTCTGACAAGGACTTAGGTCTCTCACCACACCCCACAAACACACACACACGCACTGCAACTTTTCCTGCAGTTGAACACACACAACCACACATTCATATTATATCACTAACTTATGTTCTCCAGTCAACACTAACCCACCACAGTAAAAAATGTTTTTACATATCTTACACCAGACATGACCTAATCACTTACCTTAAGAAGTCCTACCATAAGCTCTAGTTCTTCAGTTCTCACCCCCAACCCCACCTAGACACACGTGCTCGTATGGATGGAGAATGACCTTGGCGCTGCAGTGTGGGAGAGAGAGACTTTTATCTCGGCTCTGAGTGAGGAAGGATGAGCGATGGAGTTAGTTAATGAGTGAAGAATGAAGACTCCACTCCATCTATCCTGGTTCCCACTCTTCTTCTCCCTGGGATG
Organism: Oncorhynchus mykiss; assembly: GCF_057628025.1. Lineage (NCBI taxonomy): Eukaryota > Metazoa > Chordata > Actinopteri > Salmoniformes > Salmonidae > Oncorhynchus > Oncorhynchus mykiss. Next base: position 8,298,306 of record NC_143035.1, on the reverse strand, counting down.
AACACTTGTTCGGAACGCGGAACACACGTGTGTGTGTGTGTGTGAACCTGTAAAATGCGGCATAGACTAATAGAAAGACTGGCAGTATTGCTCCGTCACCATGGAAATGGATGTGCATGTTGAGGTTGCCGGGATACGTCGTCCCGGGCGACACCTATGCTCTTTCCTTTTACGGCTGTTTTACTTTCTGAATGTTTTTTTTATTCTTTTGTTTTTATATTTTATTTGACAAATCATTTTGTTCTTAGTAAAATTATACTAAGCATTGTAGTTATTTTTCTGTCTCTTATTCTCATTGTCTTTCTCATTCACTCTTCTCAGTCGTTTCCGCTCACCATCTCTCTCTATCCATCCATGCTCGCTTTAGTTATGAGAGAAGCTGGAACTCTGAATGCAATTTAGCTGTAAAACTGAGTCCTCTTGTCAAAATTGTTCTATATTAAAATGATTTTTTTAAAGAAAATGATATTGTGAATAAAGTACTTGACAGTGATTGGGTATTGAGCCAACTAACATAAATTACTGCATGTGTCTGTTTGTTTATCCCTTGTCATTATTGTGTGTTGCTGCATCAGTATGTGTGCCCAGATGAGTGTTAGCGTCTGCGTCCTTGAAGCTGAAATCTGTATTTGTTGAAACTGCCACGTCCGTTTAGGATATTACGACGACAAGGAGGTTACTTAAAACAACGAACACTGTTCTTTCCCCTCTTACGTCATCGCACGCCCGTTAGAAAATCGGAGAGAACGTACTGCGTTTTTTTACTTTTCAATTTTACCTCAGCATTTTTTGGGAAGGACCCATAAGTAAGCATTTCACTGTTTAGTCTACACCTGAAGCATGTGACAAAATGTGATTTTTAGTGTTTTTTTTTTTACCGCATTTCCACCCACTCGACTCTGTTTTAATCAACAAAACAATAACAAACGTGCTGAGGCGAACAGTGGGGCTGTGTCACGAAATCTGGATTCTAGCTTTAGTGACCTTTCAACATCATTGCAGATGGGTAGGTATACTTGGACATCATTAACGTGTCCGTTCTCGCCTACGGTTTGCCACCGGGTGGCGCTCTAACCCTACTGTATCACTGAGCCTGATATGGTGTAACACTAGTCCTACCCAAGTAGTTACACTGCTTACAACTTGTTCTAATACACTACCCACTCGTGTGAATAGGATAACCTACACTGTAGGAACAGTATGTTGTTTTCCTTCGCGACAAATATTTAGTTTCCCTTTTAAAAGTACTGTTGCGGCTGTTGGGTTATTAAAAAAAAAAAATAGTACCAATTTGTACTGTAGTTTCAAATGCCAGAGTTCAAACTCCAACCTGCAGAGCTTCCATGCATTGCAAATGGCACCATTCCCTATTGTCCCTGGTCAAAAGTAGTGCACTAATATAAGGAATAGGGTTCCATTCATGACTGGGATAGCTGAGCCTCTTGGGTAGAGTTAGGGAGTAAATGTACTGTAGAAACAGGCTCCATACCAGCAGCCTTTATCCTTCACCAACGGATGGGTGGGTTAAACTTTTTATTCTAAGTTTGTGTTGGAGGGGGAAGAGTAGAGTGCCTGTGTTGTGGCAGAGTACCCTGCGTGTAAATAACTTGTCAAATGGATGTGTGGGGTGGTGTAGAAATGTCTGTGTGTGACTGTGCACTTGTTTTCCTACATATCAGGACCCCAATATCCTAACGTTTCACCCGAATGTCCTGAAACGTTAACTTTTTGGAGAAGTCAGAACTTCTTTCAGGTCCTGAATTTTTTTAGAATGCTATTTTAACCTTAAGGGTTAGGTTTTGGAGTTAGGGGAAAATACAGTTTTTACACTCTTAACTCCTGAAATTTCACAAAAACAAAGCTCTGTGTGTGAGACTGTTTAGAGAGTGTGTGTGTGTGCGCGCTTACTCTGGGTCTGTCGGATTTGGGCCCATAATTCCTGGAGCTCTCAGGTCACAGTGCCGTTCTCACACATATTTGGCATTCTTTCCCCGAAATGATTACCATACACCTTCTACTCTGGGTTTGGCTCTGCAGAATATTTCCATCATTCACGAGAGGAACTGCAGCGATGTTCCAGAACCCCCTCCCCTACAGTTCAGATTCCTCACTCTCATACTCCTGCCTTCCTTGGAATCCTCGGGTACAGCCCTTTTTCCCCCCCTGAGTCAGCTGTTTGTGTCTGCCGACGTGATTGGGTCATTCGGCAGCGGCACCTCTATAAAGACCTCCCGGGAGGGATGGGGGAGTAGGTAGCATGTAAGAGACCTGCTGCATCTCAATAGTCCAAAGTTGGTTGCTCCCTTTCCCTTGTTCCTTTCCTTCATCGGCTCAGATGTGAAAGAACTGGACAGGTGTAAGTAACTGGCCAGTAGGCTTTGCTTAGTTCCACCTATCCTGTTTTTACAGTTCAGTGCAGATTTAGGAAACGGAAGATTCTTTACAAATGCAGGGATGGCCAAAAACCAGCTGGGAACTTAGTAAAGCGGGGATCTCATGGTGAGAGACAACATTTTAAGAGGTAATAGAAGACGGTGAGGTAGAGAACCATGGTGGACGCCCTAATCTCCCAAAGGGGCCAAGAGGATTTAATACAGTAAATCAAGATTACATTTATTGTGATGCAACCATGTTGAAGTCTCATGGTAGTTCCCTGATAGAATTGTGTGTTGGGATGGTGGTGGAGGGTTGTTTGTGTGGTGGGATGAAGGGGGTTAGGTGTCGGCCTATATTCGTGGGTTGAGAGAAAGAATAAGAAAATGATACTACTGCTTTGCAGAAGCCTACTGTTATTTTCCACAATGCTTTCAGATCAGTGGTCAGGAATATAAGTAGAGTAAGAAATGCAGGTTTTGTTAAGCTAATAGGGCCATACAAGACCCACATGTTAATATTGTGTCTATATATTTCCAAAAACGGAAACATGGCCACCCAAAGGAAACCTGGCGAGAAACCCCAAAATGGTAGAAGATCAGCAGTGGCCGCACTCTCTTGTGGAAGACTTATCTTCCACATAGTTAAGTAAATATTGTCAATTTATGATGATGAAGGGGTTGTGTACCTGTGTATCGGTGGAGGCTGCTGAGGGGAGGATGGCTCGTAATAATGGCTGGAACAGAGCGAATGGAATGGCATCAAACACATGGAAACCATGTCACCTAAAACTCTCACAAACTTCTACAGATGCACAATTGAGAGCATCCTGTCGGGCTGTATCACCGCCTGGTATGGCAACTGCACCGCCCACAACCGCAGGGCTCACCAGAGGGTGGTGTGGTCTGCACAACGCATCACCGGGGGCAAACTACCTGCCCTCCAGGACACCTACAGCACCCGATGTCACAGGAAGACAAAAAAGATAATCAAGGACAACAACCACCCGAGCCACTGTCTGTTCACCCCGCTACCATCCAGAAGGTGAGGTCAGTACAGGTGCATCAAAGCTGGGACCAAGAGATTGAAAAATAGCTTCTATCTCAAGGCCATCAGACTGTTAAACAGCAATCACTAACTCCGAGAGGATGCCGTCTACATACAAACTTGATGTCATTGGCCACTCTAACAAATGGATCACTAGTCACTTTATTAATTCCACTTTAACAATGTTTGCATATCTTGCACTACTCATCCCAGATGTATGTACATTCCTTTACTTAGATGTGTGTGTATCAGGTAGTAGTTGAGGAATTGTTAGATTACTTGTTAGATATTGCTGCAATGCCGGGAACTAGAAGCGCAAGCATTTCACCATACTTGCAATAACATCTGCTATCCATGTGCATGTGACCAATCAAATTTGATTAGATTTTTTGATGTATTCAATACCATTCCGCTCCAGCCATTACCACGAGCCCGTCCTCCCCAATTAAGGTGCCACCAACCTCCTGTGCTGTGTATAGATGCTTTATGACACAGTAGACAGGTTTCTGTATGCAGGTTTACTGACTTGAGAAAGACTGCTGCACACAGAGCTGAAATAAATAAAAGAAATCATTTTATAATAATAATATCAACAATTATAGTAACAATCATAAAAAGATTGCTTATTTAGTTTTTTTTGGTCATCTTTATATAACTTTTAATAAATTGTTCCCTTTATATTTTGTGTATAAGACTTTGGTGTTCCACTGAATGTCCTGGTAGCAGCATTCTGTATCCATGGTATCGCACAGGAGCGTCATCCCCTGGGTCGTTTCTATAGCAACGCATACATGAAGAGAAGGCACCCTTCCCCCACGCGCCCGTCATCACCCTCTGATCCTATAAGAAGAGGGCATTCTGTCCTGGCAGTGGGAATTGGGGAGGTGTCATGGCGCTGGTCTCCAGTTGTCTTTGGTGGTCATTAGATTTGGTTTGTTTTTTGGTTCAGCTCGGTTTGTACATTCCAGTTCTTAAAGCTTCCGTCACTTCAGTTAGTTGCCGGGGGAGGTTGCCTTAGGGATAATTTAGGCCTCTAGTCCCTTTCTAGATTCCTCCCCCCAAATGGTCTTTGGTGCCCTTACACTCACATACTGTACATACATTCACATTCATTCACCCCAAGTCTCACAGATTCTTCTCACCCAAGGGGGGTGAGACAGAGAGAAGTGCGTCAAAGCAGTCTATCCATTTCTCCACAGTGCCATTCTGTCTAGTCCCGTACTGTGGCTTGATCACCACTCCACTGACTTCCTGTGTTCCTCGCACTGTTTGTCCACCGGTTGCTCCACAGTTTCTCTCATGACTTCACTGTCTCATAGACGTTCAGTCTGTCCACCTGTCTGTCTCTCCTGTCTCTGTCTTTTGGTCCATTAAGTGGGTATCATCCAGTGAGTCCTGGACAGCGTCAGATAGCTGAACTGGTCCAAGCCTGTGAGTAAGGTTGGGGCTATCACGGTGTAGCTAGCTTAGCTACGTTTTAGCCCTCAGAAAGAGTTTAAACCCGCAGTTTCGAGAACACACTGAACTCATTCTTGTTTAGCAGAGCAATAGTGTTAACCTTAAAGCATGGCTGCTTGATAAAACAGCAAAGTTACCCTTTTTTTGTTTGTCCGTTCTAAACTAGTGATTAACTGGCCAGTGACAGTGCAATAGCACCATTATGTTCAAGCTTGGAGGTTGGAGGGAAACGAGGTCTACACAAGTTGGAAAGCCTGGTCATCAGTTTAGCTAGCTTTCAGGGGCCTTGTCATAGTTTCTGGGCCTGGCAGGGGAGTGGGCCAGGTTGATGGGCTAGTTGTGATAGCAGGGCTACAAGCTAGTGGCCTTCAGTCAATGGACAGAGATCGTGGAGCCTGGGGCAGTGACGGCTTATCAGGGCCAAGTGTCAAGTTAGTGGATGTACTGTGGCACTAGCACAGTTAGGAAACCTACCAATCAGGGTCCAGAGGAGGGTACATGTTATCCCAGTAGCGGGAAGCGTTAGGTGGGGTCAGGAGTCTGGGTGTATCACTGGCCCACTATCGATCAGCTTCAGGTTAGCCAATTAGCATGTATTAATGTCCAGAGGAAGGGTCAATGTTATCCCATTATCGATTAGCTTCAGGTTAGCCAATTAGCATGTATTAAAGTCCAGAGGAAGGGTCAATGTTATCCCGTTAGCGATTACTGAATAAGCAGGTACAGGTGGCAATGGGTAGTGGATGGAGGGTAGCCATTAGCTGCTAGCGGGGCCCGGTGGCACGGACCCTCTTGCTCCTCTTGTTGACCGTTGTGAAGCGGAAGGGAGTGGTTTCAGGGTACTCTCCAGGCGGGAAGCGCTTCATGAAGTGGACGTCCTGCTGGTTGGGCAGCGTGTGGGGGCCGCGGCGAGGTCGCCCCCGCTTGGTGAATCCAACGTACCAGCCTGCGTAGCGTGATGACATCAATGCGGTGTAGTGGTTCTCTAGAACCTTCTCCACGAACACGCAGTCTTCACTTTTATTACTGGCCTTCTGAGAGAACAGAGACACGAACACACACACACACACAGAGAGAGAGAGAGACATGAGGAGGGAAGAGGCAGATCAGCAATCCATGTGAACACATTCAATCTGAACAAAAGGAATGCTCAGGAATGCTTCCAAACAGCACTTTTTTGGCATATTGTTGTGATTCATGCCATAAGCCTAATGATGCTGTAATTGTTTGAGAACATGAGAAAACAGAAGAGGTCTCACCTTTCCCACCAGCTTGCCGCGGCGGTTCATGCACAGGTAGAAGTTGGTTTCTTTGCCACGGATTCTCACCTGGCTACCAAAGGTGTCGGCCTCCACTACAAGCTGGGCTTGTGAAGGGACAGACAGAGGGACAGACAGACGTTAGAGCCACAGACAGGGAGAGCACCAAAAACAAAAGGGAGAGAAAATAAGGGAGGAGGAGGGGGGACGCAACTTGACAGAGCGACAGATTATAGCCTGGGTTTGAACTGACAGATCAATCCCAGGCAGATGGCGAAGCGAGGACAGGCAGACATTTGGGTGAGTAGATGGTTAGTTGTCAAAGAAGCCTGTTCAGAGATGGTCTTACGGGAGACTGGTCATTACAATTGGGGCTCATAAAAAAAAAGACACAGAAAGACATGAGAACAGCCGACACAGAGCGAGGCTACAAAAGAAGAAGAAGTCTAGCAAACACTGCAGGGGGGATTGTTGTTTTAAGTGTGTGTGTGTGTGTGTGTGTGTGTGTGTGTTCATCATGCCATTGTGAAGCTGATTCAGTGTATATTAAAGTACAGCTCCCCTTCTCTTGTAATAACACTGCGCTGACTCAATGTCTTTAGAGAGAGCGCTTGTGCCTGTTTTTAAAAGAAATCCCTGAAATGGTTCCTACATGACCTTAGTCAACAAAGGGGTCACAATAAATCAATACCCTTCTCTCTCCCTCTTCTTCCCTTAACTCTCCCCTCCTCTCTCTCTCTCTCCCACTCTACATGTTTGCACCTTCAACCCTCCTCTCTGTTCTCCCCCTCGTTCTCTGTTCTTTTTTCCTCTCACAATGCTTTACTGCCATTGCCTGATGGCGTTAACCACAGTCTTTCTTCTTTTGAGAACCACTTGTCAAGAACAGATCTGCTCCCGGAGCAGTAATAAGGCTGGCCTTGAAGTGGTATGTTTGTGAAGAGCACGGTTGTGAATGGGAGAGCTGGTAACATGAACCCCATTCATCTGCACAGAGGAATATGAACGCCAGCGTGAACGTTGGGCTTTTTTTCCTGCATTGATCCTCTGCGGTTTGAGAATGGGTTAGGCATAATTACAGACAAAGAGAGAAAGGGGAAGTGGGAGGAGTGGGGGAGGGATGGACGAGGGAGGGAGGGAGGGGGAGGCAGCCTGCTGTTTTAAACCCAGAGAAGACAACGGGGAGGATGAAAAATCAATGGATAGATCGATGGAGGAGATGAGTTTCTACCACTGCCTAACACTCTACCTGGCAGGCCCCCCTCTCTCCTGCTTTCTTTCTCTTTCACTCTTTCTCTGTGTGTCTCTCTGGTGTATCATTGAGTCAGCAGTTGGTCGATGAGGTCTTTGTGCTCCGGAGACAAGCTCCACTGCCCACTGCCAAGGCTGGGAGGATTGAGGCATGTGTGTGTGTGTGTGTGTGTACTTATATGCCTGTCTGTGTGTGTGTGTCTTACCATATTTGTCTCCATCCTCTCCGCGGGCACTGATGCGTCTCCCCAGCACCTGGACGTGTTTGCCGCTGGTGCGGCTGTAGAGCTGGTAGACCCGGTGGTGCCGCCGGCTCATAGCGTCTCTCACCCGGGTCTGGTTCTCCACGTGCACGCTGAAGTTAACCCCATCCACGCCAAACACCTGCTGCACACACGGGACACACGGGTCACAATCAGCATACTGCTACTACATGCTCTCTCCTATCCCCACTCCCTCCATCCTTGGGGGAAGGATACGAGGACACGATGAACGGCAACACGACGCAAAAATCTGAAGGTCCTAAATGCCTTTGTCAAGACGCGTTTATTGACATACACACATATCCATACAAACATGTACTCACACACACGTGCATATCTAGCTTCTCACCTGCAATGGATTGCACATCACCAGCAACATCTGGATGCATCTGGAAAGAGAAAATAGGTTCAGTATATCTCCGATTCAAGGATTCCTCTCCTTCCATCCGTCTGATCCCTTCCACAACACTGAGACCTATCCTTGGGAAACCAGAGAGAGCTTCTGGCTGGACTGTGGGACTCCCCACTCCCTCAGATATGACATTTGACATGTTATCATTTAGCAGACCCTCTTATCCAGAGCACTCAAGTAGTGAATGCATACATTTTAATATTTTTTTTTGTGCTACAAGAGACAGACAGTCGCTGGTTCCCAAACTTTGTCACCCTGATGTCAGCAGAACCACCAGCCTTGACACTTGACCTACGAAGAGGTGTCTATCAACAGACATTCTGTAGGTGTCTGTCAACAGACATTCTGTAGGTGTCTGCCAACAGACATTCTGTAGGTGTCTATCAACAGACATTCTGTAGGTGTCTGTCAACATACATTCTGTAGGTGTCTGTCAACATACATTCTGTAGGTGTCTGTCAACAGACATTCTGTAGGTGTCTATCAATAGACATTCTGTAGGTGTCTGTCAACAGACATTCTGTAGGTGTCTGTCAACAGACATTCTGTAGGTGTCTGTCAACAGATATTCTGTAGGTGTCTGTCAATAGACATTCTGTAGGTGGGATTAGATACAGGATGGGGTGGTGTAGTTGGCATGGCGACATGCGAGACAGACAAACAGACAGCCATCCAGGGTCAGTCGGGGACAACACCCAGAGCCTCCATGTTTTCCTCCAGCAGATGCTCCATCAGAGCAGCAGGGAAACACAGACAGGGAAACACTGACTGACACCTCTCCCACTCAATCACCTCTTGACCCCTACATGACTGTACTGTGCCATTGTGTAAGTAGCCATAATATCACTTGTGCGTGCGTGTGTGTGTGTGTGCACTGTGGAGAAGAGCATGCACTGTCTCCTCTATCTCTCTCTTTCTCTCTCTCACTCTCTCTCTGTGTGTTCTACACTACAGCATGGAGAGGCAAGCTTGTTGAGTGAAGGGTTGCCAAATGCAGTACAAACCTGTTTCTCTCTTCCTACCTGTTTCGCTCTCCTCTCCTACCTGTTTCTCTCTACTCTCCTACCGGTATCTCTCTCCTCTCGTTCCAGTTTCTCTCCTACCTGTTTCTCTCTCCTCTCCTACCTGTTTCTCAATCCTCTCCTACCTGTTTCTCTCCTACCTGTTTCTCTCTCCTCTCCTACCTGTTTCTCTCCTACCTGTTTCTCTCTCCTCTCCTACCTGTTTCTCTCTCCTCTTCTACCTGTTTCTCTTCTACCTGTCTCTCTTCTCTCCTACCTGTTTCTCTCTCCTCTCCTACCTGTTTCTCTCCTACCTTTTTCTCTCTACTCTCCTACCTGTTTCTCTCTCCTCTCCTACCTGTTTCTCTCCTATCTGTTTCTCTCTTCTCTCCTACCTGTTTCTCTCTCCTACCTGTTTCTATCTTCTCTCCTACCTGTTTCTCTCTCCTCACCTACCTGTTTCTCTCTCCTCTCCTACCTGTTTCTCTCCTACCTGTTTCTCTCTCCTCACCTACCTGTTTCTCTCCTACCTGTTTCTCTCTTCTCTCCTGTTTTCTCTCTTCACCCTCACATATCCCTAGGTCTACCAGTCTCCCTCTTTCCCTTCCACTGTCCTCTCTCTCTCCCTCTCTCCCCCCCCTCTCTCTCCTGTCCCATGCTCAGTGTTTAGGGATGGAGGAGACTCCCCCACACACTGTCATGGCCTCACACACACGCAGATGTGGAGATGTGCGCTGGATGTGTGTATGTCGGGGGAGCAGGAAGCTGACAGCTGGACTGAAGAAAAGACTGATGCACTGCAGGGTGAGAGTGAGAGAGAGGTGTCTGTGTACGGGGAGAGATAGTGACAGGGTGGGGAGAAAGAGAGACTGTACTCCTCCTGTACAAGTATTGCGGCTGGAGAGAAACACGGGTGTCCCCATTTTTTGTGGTGTGAGAGACAGGAAGACGAGAACGTGAAAAAGAGAAAGGTCTTGCATCCATCCACTGATGCGTACTCATAGACATACATGTACCTCACTCTTGACTCACTCAACCCACATACCACAACCCACACCAACCCAAACACACAAGAAGCCAAACTCCTTCCTATGCAACATCACACGGGTGATCTTTCCCTTGGCTGGTGTATCAGCTCATAGGGGCTGCTAACAGATGCAGACACCAGGGGAACCAAAGCTGCATTCTGCCTGCGCAGCTGTAAAAGTGGCGGTGTCTTGTGCATTGTGAGGACTCTCAGCTGTTAAAACATCACTGCTGCACCGCTGCCCGAGGACACGGAGAGAAAAGTGCTTCAGTTCTGGATTCTACCTCTCTCTTCCCGACCACAGACACTCACAGTATGCCAGTGAGGAAATGGCGAGCAGAGAAAGTGAAGACAGAAGAAATGGAGAAGAGAGGGAGAGTAGCAAAGATAGAGATGAAAAGGGACTGTAAGAGGGAGGTAATAGTTCTATAAGAGGGACCAATGGGGAAACCTGGTTGTCCGTTGGACCTGTGCCAAAACAAGCATCAAGCCGACATCATAAACCTGTGTCTCTGAAGTTCTCCCATGTTGAGTAGACGTTAAGGTAGAGTGGGCCTAAATACAGAGCGCCAGCGTGGAGCAATGGCTGAGGTAGTGGGCCTCACTGCTGAGAAATGGTTTGAGTGGTAGGCCTCAGTGCAGAGCAGTAGGCCTCAGAGAGGAGTTGTGGTTTGAAAAGCAGAGCGGTAAGTCTCAGTGGTGGTTAAAGCAGTAACAGGCCCCAGTGTGGAGCAGTGGTTAGAGTAGCAGCGGGTCCCAGCGTGCAGCAGTGTTTTCTAAAAGAATAGCACTGTAGGTCTCATTGTGGTGTTGTGGTCAGAGGTGAAATAGGCCCCAGTGGGGAGCAGTAGCTCCGAGTCTAGACCATTGAACCAATGCTTGAGTTTGTGTAGAGCAGCCATTAGCCGGGCGAGCTAATATGTTGATGATCATAGATGTAACGTTCGTGTGGAGCGGTAGTTAGTAGCCGTGGTCTCGGGGAGTGAGGGGGAAATAAAAAAAGAGAGCCTGCATGGCAGAGGAGAAGACAACGTAGAAGAGGTGGTGGAGAGTTGAATCTTTCTCTTCATCTGACACTGTTAGGTTGTTATCCATTCATGAGAGAGAGAGAGAGAGAGAGAATGAGAGAGAGAGAATAAGAGAGAGAGCGAGAGAGAATGAGCGAGAGAGAGATTGAGAGAGAGAGAGAGAGAGAATGAGAGAGAGAGAGAGAGAGAGATAGAGAGAGAGAGAGAGAGAATGAGAGAGAGAATGAGAGAGAGAATGAGAGAGAGAGAGAATGAGAGTGAGAGAGAGAGAATGAGAGAGAGAGAGAGAGAGAGAGAGAGAGCGAGAGAGAGAGATGATAACTATCTGGAGATGACTGCCATCTGGGAGAAGTACATTGGTCACAATGAAAGACAAATTAAATCCCTGGCTTCATTCTGTATCCTTTCACATAGCTGCAGTTGGCACGTATTTCACATTTTCAATGAAATATGGTTGCAGACTATGATCAAACGATAGTTTGTGATAGTGGTGGATTCAATGCAATATATTACTGTAATGTACATCATATAAACCTAGATCCAATTGAAATGGTCAACATCTACACCAGTAATAATCAGTTATAAATGTGTTTATGACAAGTCCTATGGGTGGCACAGCCCCAACCCTGACCCAGTGACCCCGACTAATTAGCCAATCACCTTCTTTGACACGTTTCTATGGTGACCGATGGGAAGAGATGAGACGTCGAATACCCAGGCCAGAGCATCCATGAACCATGCCCATCAAAAACTGCCGTGTCCATATGGTCAAAGACTAAACAACACACTGCAACAATCAAACAGAATGTGCTTCATATGGCAATAACATTCTTGATAAATGGTTAGAGGGACTTACAAGACAGCCAGCGTGGAGAGAAGGGACCGCATCGCTTCCCCCCTCCACTAGGGAACTTCGCCCAGAGTCAATCGCCTCGCTCGGTCAGAGCCGGTCCGACAGTCCGGAGAGTTCACTTGTGTTTTTATAATCCGCTGGACGGAGTGGAGGGTCAAAGAGTCAGCGGACACTCCCGTTGGCATCGGCGGCGTGGGTGTGAGGGCGCGGGCACGGCGGGTTGTGGGGCGGGGGGTGGCCGTGCCACTGTGACTGGAGGGCTACCTCTCTTGGCTGTCACGGTGGCCGGTGCAACGGGGAGGGGCGGGGCGCAGGGGGAGGTTAGGTCATCAAACAGTTGCGCACCTCCGGGCTGGAGAGGAACAGGTGAAAGCAAGTTCACGACTCATAGAGGCTAAACTCCAATCGACTCACCTGCTACGTATCAATAATGCAACTAATGTCAGTCAAAATCACTCCAATGTGATTTAGTGACGATGTTTTCTCCCGGTAATCTTATGCGTAATCCACGTTCGTATTGGTGTTTTAGTGCGACAATAAAGTTTATACTAGGTCAATAACTTTATTCTGAGAGAAGTCCACATTAGAGACGAATTTGAAGAGATGAGACGCAGAATGAGGGATGGTAAAGGAGGAGTGGTTGTCTGGACGCAGGCTGGAGCACGCCCAAGGTCTCTAGTCCCTGCGAGGCAATGCCAGGCGCTGCGGGAGGCGGGGTACCTGGACGGGCTGGAGGCGAGGGCGGCGTGAAGAAGGGGCCTCTGCGGGCGCCGGGTGCTGCAGGGCGGGCTCGGTCATGGCTGCGACCCCACGATGGGTCACGAAGTCTCTGGCCCCGGGGGCACCGAACAACAGTGTCTAATAATGTGGATAAGAGCCCGTAGCGGTCCAGCTCAGATGGAGATGGAGAGAGTTGAATGAAAGGGAGGAGGGGAGGGAGATAGAGGTAGGGATGGAGGGAGGGAGGGGGAGTTGGAGAGGATGGGAACAGCTGTGACTGGGTGGCGGACCCAGCCACCCGCGACAGCACGGAAATGACAGGCGCTCTCGGCACCTGATTTCTCGGACTTCCCCGACCGTTTCAACCGCTGGTTGCCTGGCTGCGGTCCTCCCTGAGCTCCTGCACAATACCAGCCAAAACAGAGCGCGATGACATCACCTCAAAAATGTTTGAAGGAAAAAATGCAATCCGATCTTTTTAGTAATTTTTTAAACGTAGAAAGTTAGCACTTTTCCTGTAAAGGCACCAAAGTCTGGATGGCTCAGTTGGAACCGACCGTTGCAGTGCAGAAGACACAGGTCCACTTCTCCTGTTTGTAAAGAAATACAAGTGAATGCATGCGCTTCAACGACGTTTACCTAATCACATTGACAGATCACTCCAGAAACTGCACCGTCTCTCCCCGCTCTCTCGCTCTCTCTCACAGCCTCCCTCTTTCATTCAGTGACGAGAGGAAAGCACAGGAGAAGATACAGAAAGAACACAGCTGCGTCTATTCTCCAGCTACAGCATGTATATAAAAAGCGTTCTCCTTCCGCAAAAAGCTCGTCTTTACGGTGGATGGGAGTGCTGTAAGGGAGAGGCGAGTCAGTCGGCAGGCACGAACCTCCAAGAAAAAACAGAACAAGATTTTAACAGCCGTGGATCAATCCACCCCTCCCTCCCACCAGCCCCCCCTCTCTCGCGTCTGCTCTCTATCTCTCCCCCGCTTCCCCTCTTTCTCCCCCCCCCCCCCCCCCCCCCCCCCCTCTCTCTCTCTCTCACACACACACACTTATTGGATCAAAATGAGATTAGTCAGTCGCTATGTGATGCCGACCAACTACACCAAAGGCGAAACCGTGTTGGAAATGTCACTGGCTGCAACAAAGGAGGAAGGGGGAACAGGGCTTAGTTTTTACAAATCTCCACAAAACACGGGTTTATGTGGGTTTCTCTGCGCTTTTGGAACCTTTCACTAGTCATTGGGGAATAACAGGGGCGAGTCACTTTTGCCCTCCGATTACTTCTCACCTCAGTTAAAAAGAAACCCGACCACTGCCACCCCTCTGCCCCTGACCCATGGTGGGGAGTGTGGGCTGAGGCGAGACCGCCAGAGCGGGGTGGGGGGGCACGACTAGCAGAGCAGACCCTCCAAGTAAATAATTACCGCTTTGAAAAGTGATGTTTTGTGACTCTTCGTTTCATAACTTATAACTTAAACCTTGAGGGGAAAATGAAACAGAGAATGAGAGACAGTCCGCTTTTCAAGCGGGAGGGCGGTATGTAAGCATGGACTCGGATCCAAAACGAACATTTCTCAGGGATTTCGGCAGCAACGCCCGCTCTGCGCTCCCAACCCTCCCTCTCACCGCCACAGAACCGCAGACGGTCAGCCAAGCCAACACAACACTCATTCCATACCTTTCATTCACACACACACACACACACACACACACACACACACACACACACACACACACACACACACACACACACGCACACGCACACGCACACACACACAGGAGAGATTGGGTTCTCACTCGCTTGTGTGTGCTGGAAATGGGGGGGGGGGGGGGGGCAGATATCTTGGCTTTTCAATGTTGCTCGCGTGTGCACGCACACACACACACACACACACACACACACACACACACACACACACAGGCTACGTGGCTTCATAGGGCTGGGTAGGGGTACTGTGGTTGACTGGCTTTAAGTCATGCTCAAAAGAAGAGCTCCTGGCCCTCCTCTCCTACTGGCCCTCTTCCCCTCCCTGCACCTGTGTCTGGGTGGATAGTTTGCTCCTCTGGCCTGCCTGGTGTCCAGCTAGCCAGGCCAGGGCAGGAGGGCACTTATTTTAAACCACCTGGTTGACCACAGCCCGCTGGACCACAGGTTCAAACAGACGCACACCACTGCTGCAACCACACACCACAAAGGGAGCAAGAGTCATTACTCGTGGCATCCGTTTTCTCCAGCTTGCTCTTGGTCATTTGTGCCATATTAACGTGCCCTTTATTAGACTGATCAGAGAGCTGCAGAAAGGCCTCGTCATGAGGAGTGACTTCAGGGAGTCTATTTCACTTTGGGCGCCTTTTGTGGGTATCCAGCTTTGCAGCGGTGTAAGAAAGGCGGCACCTTGATGAATGAGGTTTTGATGTGCTGGCTGACAGCCATCGTGTAGTCAGCTTACCAACAGATGCATTTTTATTCCGAATGGGTGAAAGATAGGTCTAGAGCGAAATAGTCAACTGAAATATGAGACCAGATCGAAAAGTTCCTCAGGGCTTTCAGTTGTCTACCTTACACACATTTACATTTTTCTTCCTTTTTCCCCCCCTCTCTCTCTCTCTCCTTCTCTTCCTCGCCCTCTGTCACGCAAGTCTTTCCCTCATCCATTTTCTGTCTTCCCGATCGGTCTCTTTAACCCCCCCCCCCCCCCCTGTCTTTTTGTATCGCCTCCCACTGTCGCTCTGTTTGCAGCGAGGGAGTGTATTGATCGCCCATGTCTTTGCCTCCGCAGCTCCTGGCTATTGATCCTCAGCTAAGATGTTTTAAATGCGTGCGCACACACACAGGGTCATGTGTCGAAATGCTCAGTCGCCCATTATGTTGGCTACCACGGCTCGAAGAAGAGATCTCAGTGACTATGAAAGTGGGGTCTCAAAGGAGCATAGGGGGTTTCAAGGTGTGTGTGTGTGAGAGATGACGCTGGGCTACTGACCTATACTGCTATTTTGTGTGTGTGTGTGGGGGTGGGGGGGGTGGGGGGGGGGTGATCTTATGTGCAAAAATGCTGATCTTAGCATTTTTGCACATAAGGTCTCCGCCATCATTTCCAATGACCAAAAACATTTTCTGGACATCAGAACAGCGATCACTAGCCTAGATTTGAATAACAATTTCTACTTAGAGTCAGGCAGCTCTGGACGTTTTGCTTACTCTGGACCGGGCCTGGGATTCAAAAGCGGAAGCAACGGCGCAAGAGAGGCAAACGAGCTGGCATCCTGATGAGACTATGTTGGCGAGCAAATAAACCGCCTCTACCCTCGTTCTATTGGCGAACGTACAATCACCAGAAAACATGCTGGACGAGCTCTCCTCAAGACTAGCCTGTCAACGGGACGTGAGGAACTTTAATATACGGTGTTTTCGCATGAGTCGTAGCTGAACAAGGACATGGATAATATGCAACGCTCGGGTTTTTCCATGCGTTTTCTCCACTGGACTGCAGCCTGGGGTAAGGTGAAAGGGGGAGGGGTGTGTCTCTTTGTTAACAACAGCTGGTGAGCGATCTCTAATGTTTTAAGGAAGTCTTGACTTTTTGCTCGCCCGAGTTCGAATACCTCATGATAAGCTGCAGACCATACTATTTACCAAGAGTTTTAATCTATGTTTTTCGTAGCTGTCTATTTACCATCTCAAACCGATGCTGGCCCTAAGACCACCACACTCAATGAGCTGTATAGGGCCATAAGCAAACAAGAAAATGCACATCCAGATGTGACGCTTCCCTTGGCCAGTGATTTTAATGCAGGGAAACAGAAATCTATTTTACCTCATATTTACCAGCATGTCCCTTGTGCAACTAGAGGTGACACAACTCTTCAACTTTACTCCCGAGTGGTGCAGCGGTCTAAGGCAGAGGTCTAAGGCATTGCATCTCAGTGCTAGAGGCGTCACTACAGACCCTGGTTTGATTCTAGGCTGTATCACAACTGGCCGTGATTGGGAGTTTCATAGGGTGGCACACACTAATTCATTATTGTAAAGAATAATTTGTTCTTAACTGTCTTGACTAGTTAAATAAAGGTGAAATAAAAAATTAAATGAATAAAAGAATACTCCACTCCAAGAAAAGCAAACAAGGCTCTCCCTCGCCCTCTCTGACAATAACTCTATCCTTTTGATTCCTGCTTACAAGCAAGAACTCAAACAGGAAGTACCAGTGACGTGCTCAATAAGGAAGTGGCCCGATGACGTGGATGCTAGGCTAAAGTACTCTTTCGCTAGCACAGAATGGAATATGTTCCCGAGATTCATCCAATAACATTGAGGAGTTTACTACATCCGTCACCGGTTTCATTAATAAGTGCATTGATGACGTCCCTACAGTGACCATATATACTGTAAATATCCCAACCTGAAGCCATGGATAACAGGCAACATCTGAGGGGGACACTAATCCGGATGCTTCTAAGAAATCCCACTATGACCTCTCACGAGCCACCAAACAGGCAAAGTGGTAATACTAAGATCGAATCCTACTAAGCAGGCTCTGACGCTTGTCGGATGTGGCAGGGCTTGCGAACCATCATGGATTTAGAAAGGTAAACCCAGCTGCAAGCTGCCCAGTGATGCAAGCCTACCAGATGAGCTAAATGCCTTCTCGCTTCAAGGCAAGACACTGAACCATGTATGAGAGAACCAGCTCTTCCGGGCGACTATGTGATCTCACTCTCCATAGCCAATGTGAATAAGGCCTTTAAACAGTCACAAAGCTGCGGGGCCAGACGGATTACTAGGACGAATATTCAGAGCATGCGCTGACCAGCTGGCAAGTGTCTTCACTGATATTTTCAACCTCTCCCTAGCCCAGTCTGTAATACCTGCATGTTTCAAGCAGACCACCATAGTCCTTGTGCCCAAGAACACCAAGGTAACCTGTCTAAATGACTATCCCCTTGTAGCACTCACATCTGTAGCCAAGAAATGCTTTGAAAAGGCTGGTCTTGGCTCACATCAACACCATCATCCCAGACACCCTGGACCCACTCCTATTCACATACCGCCCCAACAGATCCACAGAGGACGCAATCTCTATTGCACTCTCACCTGGATAAGAGAAATGCCTATGTGAGAATGTTGTTCATTGACTACAGCTCAGCGTTCAACACCAAAGTGCCCTCTCATCACTAAGCTCAGGACCCTGGGACTGTACACCTCCCTCTGCAACAGGATCCCGGATTTCCTGACAGGCCGCCAGGGTAGGCAACAACACACCTGCCACGTTGACCCTCAACATGGGGGCCCCTTAGGGTAGCATGCTTAGTCCCCCACTGTCCTCCTTGTTCACCCGAGACTTCACGACTCTAACACCACCATTACATTTGCTGACAATACAACAGTGGTAGGCCTGATTACCGACGACGATGAGACCACCTATAGGGAGGAGGTCAGTGACATGGCAGTGTGGTACCAGGACAACAACCTTTCCCTTAACGCTGGCAAGACCTAAGAGCCGATCGTGGACTATAGGAAACGAAGGGCCGAGCTCGCCCCATCCACATCGACGGGGCTGTACTGGAGTGGGTTGAGAGCTTCAAGTTCCTCTGTGTCCACATCACTAAGGAATTAACATGGTCCATGCACACCAACACAGTTGTGAAGAATGCACGACAACGCCTCTTCCCCCCTCAGCAGGCTGAAAAGATTTGGCATGGGCCCTAAAAAGTTCTACAGCTACACCATTGAGAGCATCTTGACTGGCTGCATCAACCCATGGTATGGCAACCGCTTGGTATCCGACTGCAAAGCACTACATCACTAAGGGCCAAGCTCCCTGCCATCCAGGAACTCAATACCAGGCGGTGTCAGAGGAAGGCCCTAAACATTGTCAAAGACTCCAGCCACCCAAGTCATAGACCGTTGTTTCTGCTACCGCGCGGCAAGTGGTACCGATGCACCAAGTCTGGAACCAACAGGACCCTGAACAGCTTCTATAGCCAAGTTATCATTACTCATTGTGTATGTTTTAAATTTTCTCTACATTGTTGGGAAGTAAGTGCTTCACTGTTAGTCTACACCTGTTGTTGAAGAAGCATGTGACAAATTACATTTGATTTGATTAGATGTGTGTGTGTGTATGTGTGTGTGTGTGTGTGTGTGTGTCTCAGTCACCAGATCTCAACTCAAGCGAAGAGCTATGGGAGATTCTGGAGTGGCTCATGAGACTCATGAGACCACTACCATAAACAAAAAAGAAATGATGGAATCTCTTGTGGAAGAATGGTGTCTCATCCCTCCAGTAGATTTCAGACACTTGTAGAATCAAGGCGAATTCAAAGCTGTTGGTGGCCCAACGCCCTATTAAGACACTCTGTGTTGGTGTTTCGTACATTTTGGCAGTTACCTGTAAGTCTCATTTTCAGATATAGACCAACCGACACTCACACACTTCTCAAACAAAGATACACTCCAGCGTATATTTTACATATACCCTCTCCCTGATTTAAATAGACTTGGCATTGATGGACACTATGCTTTTGTGTTCCTATCTCTACTCATTATTTAAGTGAATGAGAGCATGTGTGTGTGCGTCCGTGCATTTGTGTGTAGCCCAGTGGTTGCTGCTGTGTGGGTCTGACCCCTGCTCTGCCTTTCTTTAGTTCTCTTTCTTTCTTTCTCTTTCTTTCTCTCTTTCTCTCTCTCTTTCTTTCTTTCTTTCTTTCTTTCTTTCTTTCTTTCTTTCTTTCTTTCTTTCTTTCTTTCTGTCTCTGTCTCTGTCTCTGTCTCTGTCTCTGTCTCTGTCTCTGTCTCTGTCTCTGTCTCTGTCTTTCTTTTCAGGGATGAGGATGACCAACCAGGAAGATCTGCAGGCTGCTGCCTCCTTAGGGCCATTCCATCTAGCAATTAACATCGATCAGTGCTCGTCAATACTGCCAGCGCCCAGACAAAGACCCAGGGTGCATTGTGTGAGCCTGCCCTTTCTCTATCACGCTAGAACAAATCCCCAAACAGCGCTCTGATTATATGAGGGCATTCTGGCTTGACCCCAAGGTCAATATGGAGGCTAGAGCACTAGGCTCTTGACACGACCAGAGATACAAGTTTTCCCTGACCATGTGACCTGACCTGGAAAAACTCTGGGTCATAACTATAGTCTTTAGGATGAGTTATACCCTATGATATTGGTAGAGCCCGGACTATTTCATTGACAGATCACAAGGTGAGGTAAAACTTGGCCCCAGCTGTGAGGTCACAGGTTAGAGCCCTTCATTGATCATGGCAGGAGGGTCCTCTGGTGAAGAGGGGTTAGCAGAGACAGGTTTGGAAGGTGAAGGGTATGGGTTTATTTTGGGATGGTTACTGGTTAGGCTAGGTATAGTTGGTTAGGCCGGATCCTCCTCTATTGCTACAAGGACACTGCTATCACCAGGATTTGGTGGTTTTAGGTTGGTCTAGTGCAAAGGCTTATACTCCTAAAGGGATTCTTCGGGATTTTGGCACTGAGGCCCTTTATCTACTTCCCCAGAGTCAGATGAACTCGTGGAGACCATTTTTTATCTCTGTGTGCAGTTTGAAGGAAGATGCTAACTAGCACTAGCACAATTATTATCTTCCGGGTCATTGCGCTAATGCTAGTTAGCATCGACTCACAAAACGACCTCGAACTTCCTTCATACTGGACATAGAAACATAACAATGGTATCCACGAGTCTGACTCAGGGTAAGTAGATCAATGGCATTGTCAAAAATCCTTAAGTATCCCTTTAACTTTGAAAGACTGATGGATTGGGTTATTTTTTTGGGGGGGGGGGGGGGGGGCGTGCCGTGTGTGTGATCTTTGGACAGCGTGCTGTGTGGTTTTCATTAATACTCCTCTGGTCAGATGGTGAGATAACAGCCTAACATTGGTTCCTAGGATATATATCCCCGCTCTGTTAATCACGAGCCAAGTCTCAGCCGTTCCCCAACATGTCAATGTGTGAGACACTTAATAAAGCGGCTTTGATGACAGGGGCTCTTCTTACGAAATGTTTTTGTACATTCGAGTTGTGGAATGTGCACAGTGCGCTGGCTTTGAAATGGGAACCTGTTCACCACTTGTCCACGTCTGGAAGATGAGATCCCCCAGCAGCTGCGACGACGCGACACCAGGAATTAATTAACGAGGGCTGTTTGTGCGATACCGCGCCGCAAGAGATGAAGAGAAACGAGAAATATTGTTTTCATTAGCGGCGATGTTGGTGGCACACAGAGCCTGGTCTGGTTCTCTTGCTTTCAGTGAGATTAATATTGAACGTTTGCGTTCCATGTCCGGGAATCCGTCGCAGCTGTTGTTGGAAAGTGTCTATACATAGACCAGCTGAGCGCTGGAATAACTTTTCTTTGACACTTTCAAGCTGAAGTGTTTCATGCTTGTTTGGAATCATGTCAGCAGGGTTCTTCATGATTCGTTATTCATCTCCCTCTTCGTTCTCACAGCCAGCCATCTCTCATTATAGACAGGCAGTGATGGACTGGGACCAGAAGTCAGCCAGGAAACACACAGGCCCATTTCTTCCCTTGAGGCCCCTCCATTATTAGTAAAAAAATATATCAATTTGCACAAAAAAAGCCCAATTAAGACTGTCCCACTGGGCAAACATTGGACCAGCACATCTGGCATTTGCCAGAATTGCCCAATGGCCAACCCGCCTCTGCTTACAGGCTGTGTAGTAGGTAGGCCTTTTAGCCTCCCCATATGAGGCCTGACCATGCAGCCTTTAGGGAAATCTGTGTGTTATTGAATAGTGATGGTATAGCAAATTCTAGTAATACTGGGCTCTCAACTGCAATCTAGCGAGTTGCAGTAGAATGCCAGTCATGGCTACTGGTTGGAAGTAGTTTAGGGTGTGAGGCTGCGCTGTAGTTTTGGACGTAGTCAGCTGTAGTGTATGAGGCTCGTGGCTGCTGTGTGCATGGAGTTTGTGTGTGTGTAAGGCGTGTGCTGCGGTGTGTTAGTGTTTGTACGACTCGCGGCTGCACTGTGATTGTGTAAGTGTGTAACGCTTGTGTCTGCGGTGTGTGTGAGGTTGTATGCTAAGGTTATGCGAGTGTGTAAGGCTCGTGGCAGCAGTGTGTGTGTGTGTGTGTGTGTGTGTGTGTGTGTTCTGCTACACTGTTAATGGTGATGTGAATAGCAGCTGTGGTTTATGTTGGAGTATGATCCTGGTTGTTGCTGTTTCATGTTCTGACGACGATGGAATCTACGGACCTCTAAAACCAAGCTTCTCTCCTCCTCCTCTCCCCCGTCTTCCTCTCTACTCCTCCTTTTGATTCTCTCCTCTTCCTGTATTCTACCTCCCTCACCATTGCCCTTTCCCCTTCCTCTCTTCCCCACCTTCTTTCTGCCCTGTCTCCTTCTGTCCATTTCTCTCATTCTGTTATTTATTTTGTATTTTTTTGCTCTCCCTGCCCCCTTAGCCTTGCCACCGGGCAGAGGAGGAACTGTAATGTTTATGAAACCCTTTAATGTGCTATGTAATTACCCTGGCAACACTTCTCATCATTACTCAGGCCAATAAAGCACCTTCGAATTGACATGTCGGAGAGAGAGAAGGGGGGGAGAGGGGAAGGACATAACACACACACTTTCCATGCCCCCCCCCCTTCTCTCTTGTCTTTCCTCTGTCTCTCAGTTGGTTCATGTCTCATCTTTCCTTTCATTTTTTCCCATCCGCCACATCCCCTTTCTTCCATCTGCATACCCTCCTCCCTCCTTCCCCCTTGTTCTCTCTCTCTCTCTCTCTCTCTCTCTCTCTCTCTCTCTCTCTCTCTCTCTCTCTCCGTGCCCCTCCCTTCTCTCCCTGACTCAAGCCAAATGCCCAGGTGGTAGTCAATTACAGCACATTTCTTTTTTGGGAAAACAAAGGCATTCTTTAGCCTGGTCTAGAGAGACTATTTTTGGAAAGACCTGTCTGTTTGTGAATGAAGGTACCAGCCATGAGAAAGTGAGGGTGAAAGACTGAGAAAGAGAGAGAGAGAGGAATGGAGGAAGAGAGACACACTCTGAGATTAAGTGTTTGCTTGTGAGTAAGACCTCCTCCACATCAGCAATAAACACCGCCTTTCACCTTTCACACTCTAACACACCCACCCACACACCTCTATGTACCTCCGGGCACAACCACCCACTGAAACGGCTCTACCCTTATGCTGAAACCCTAAGCTCTTCTCTTGTTAGCACTTATGCTAAAGCCTCAAGCCTCTCTCTACCTCCACCTCTATCGCTAACGCTAAACCCTCAAGATCCCTTCCCTATGGTTGTCATACGAAGGCCCTTCCTTAGTTCTGTCTTTACTCATTTGAAGCCTAAAACTCCACACCCTCCTCTCTTTCTCGCTCTGCAAAAACCCTCGTTTGTAAGACAAATATTATAACAAATTAAGCAGCAAAACAATGGGCTGGTGTCGGCCTGACGTCAGCCTGCATTTCATTAGCAGCACTAGACTAACGCGTTCCATATGGAGTAGCAGCCCGCGGCAGGGTAGCCCCCCGCTGCCCAGCCCAGTCCAGCCCAGCACGGCTCAGCTCATCTCAGCCGGGTTCCTCTGCCACGGGCCCCTGCCTCCACCGACCCCCAGCCAGCCCCCGGCCCTGACGGCCCCCACCATTATGTCATCTTTAATTTGGGCTTGTCACACATCACCTGACACCTACCCCCGTCATGCCGTAACCTTTTGTCCCGTTGGAGAAGAAAAACGTCTCTGGTTTTCTCTCTTCTCTCTTTCTCTCAGCCTGTCTCTGTCTTTTCCCCCCTCTTTTTTTTGCTCACCCCTTTTCTCTTTTTCTCTGTCTGTCAGCGTCTGTTTCGGTGACTGCCTTTCCCCCCTCTCCTCCTCCTTCTTCCTCCTCCCATCTCCGTACCCCACCTGCCACCCCCTCTGCCCTTTGTTATTTTAAAAGAGGCAGAGTTCAGGGAAACAACAGGAAAAGAGAGAAATGTTTCTGATGGCACCTCCTCCATCCTCTCTGTCACTCGTTCCCTTTTTCCACAGCCTGGCTGAGGGGCAGCGCTCTGACAGACTTATGGGATGACAGTGAAATACAGAAAGTGACAGACAGATGGAATGTGACAGAATTCTGGAATGGGACAGAAACATAGAATGTGACAGAGTTGAGGAATGGGACGTCAATTTGTAAGGGATAATGGAGTGGGACAGGCATGGCCGGCTCCAGGCGTAAGTGACAAAAGCGGTCGCTTAGGGCTCCAGGCCACTAGGGGGCCCATTTTTTTTTGTGTGTGTGTGGGGGGGGGGGGGGGGGGGGGACGACTCAGAGTTACAATAGTTAGACATTTGGTTTGAAATTTGGTTATGAATCAGCTATTTTTCTCTTGTTATGTCAGTCACTGACTGTTATGTCAGTCAATTAGCCATGTCAGATAACAATTTTTATTTTGGTAAATTAGTCTAGCCAGCTACTTGTAGTAATCATGACATAATACCGACCGGTCACACAGGGCATGTGCCTAGAAGCACTTACCTACAGGGGGCACCTGTAGATTTTATTAGTCGCTCTCACTCAATTCATTGCAAAATGTGAGAAAAAAAAACAGAAAAAGTATCTCTCTACTCCATGGCAAAATGGGTAGAATTACTGGAAATTAGCTGCATTCGGCGTGGCAGAGTGGGAAATTGTGGTGACCCGGTGTCCAAGTAGGCTACATGTAGCTATGAGTGTGAAAAACATTTAATCACAGATAAGACATTTAACTTGTTTAGTATAGTCCGTTTGTAACTCCACTCACTACTTGCAT
Organism: Oncorhynchus mykiss; assembly: GCF_057628025.1. Taxonomy (NCBI): domain Eukaryota; kingdom Metazoa; phylum Chordata; class Actinopteri; order Salmoniformes; family Salmonidae; genus Oncorhynchus; species Oncorhynchus mykiss. The sequence goes on along the minus strand of NC_143035.1, from coordinate 8,273,828 downwards.
CTAGATAGTCCATTTGTTTGTGTTGTTGGTCTTGGCTAGCTTAATGTTCCCGGCCGGTAGCTAGCTAGCACTGACTCACGTGGCTGCTAGCACCGTCATGAAAAGCAGCATGAGGCAAGCCCTACAATATTATGCTTTTCTAAGTAGTGAGAACGGTAGGGGGCAGGCAGTGTTGAAAAACAAGCAGACAACAAGAACATAGCTTTTGAAAGAGGTCAAGTTTTTGCTGTGAGACAATGGGGTAACCAAGGTGACCATGGGTGGTTTTCCCCTAAGGCGGGTGGTGCCGTGACGTTCTATTTAATACTGACTGGGAGTATACACAAGGTGCAAGTTTCGAAATATGGTTGTGTACCAGCAATTTCTTTTCTTGTTATGTCAGTCACTGACAGACAGTCAATTAGCCGTTTCAGCTAACAATTTTTGGGATTGGTAAGTTAGTTTAGCCAGTGATCTAAACTTGTAGTAATCATGCCCTAATACCTCCAGAGGGCCCACAATTTAGTTATCGCTGCCCCATGGCAAAACGAGCAGAATTGCATGACATTTTCTCTCCGCCGCCAAGAGAGGGGGCCACTAAAATGTTCGCGCGTGTGTGGGGGGGTGGGGGACAGAATTGTGGAGAGTGGCAGGGCCATAGAATGTGACAGGACTGTGGAATGTGACAGGATTCTGGAAGGTGGTCGAAGTTAAGAAGTTGATGGAGGTGGGGAAAGGGAGAGAGAAGTACAGAGAAAGCAGTGACAGCAGGAAAGTAACATGAGGAGAAGAATGTGGTTAGCCCTAAGAGAGAAGAATGTGGTTAGCCCTAAGAGAGAAGAATGTGGTTAGCCCTAGAGAGAAGAATGTGGTTAGCCCTAGAGAGAAAAATGTGGTTAGCCCTAAGAGAGAAGAATGTGGTTAGCCCTAGAGAGAAGAATGTGGTTAGACCTAAGAGAGAAGAATGTGGTTAGCCCTAGAGAGAAGAATGTGGTTAGCCCAAAGACAGAAGAATGTGGTTAGCCCTAAAAGAGAAGAATGTGGTTAGACCTAAGAGAGAAGAATGTGGTTATCCCTAGAGAGAAGAATGTGGTTAGCCCAAAGAGAGAAGAATGTGGTTAGACCTAAGAGAGAAGAATGTGGTTAGACCTAAGAGAGAAGAATGTGGTTAGCCCTGAGAGAAGAATGTGGTTAGCCCTAGAGAGAAGAATGTGGTTAGCCCTAAGAGAGAAGAATGTGGTTAGCCCTAAGAGAGGAGAATGTGGTTAGCCCTAGAGAGAAGAATGTGGTTAGCCTAAGAGAGAAGAATGTGGTTAGACCTAGAGAGAAGAATGTGGTTAGCCCTAAGAGAGAAGAATGTGGTTAGCCCTAAGAGAGAAGAATGTGGTTAGCCCTAAGAGAGAAGAATGTGGTTAGCCCTAAGATAGAAGAATGTGGTTAGCCCTAGAGAGAAGAATGTGGTTAGCCCTAAGAGAGAAGAATGTGGTTAGCCCTAAGAGAGAAGAATGTGGTTAGCCCTAGAGAGAAAAATGTGTTTAGCCCTAGAGAAAATAATGTGGTTAGCCTAAGAGAGAAGAATGTGGTTAACCATAGAGAGAAGAATGTGGTTAGACCTAAGAGAGAAGAATGTGGTTAGCCCTAGAGAGAAGAATGTGGTTAGCCCTAAGAGAGAAGAATATGGTTAGCCCTAAGAGAGAAGCATGTGGTTAGCCCTAGAGAGAAAAATGTGGTTAGCCCTAAGAGAGAAGAATGTGGTTATCCCTAAGAGAGAAGAATGTGGTTAGCCCTAAGAGAGAAGAATGTGGTTAGCCCTAAGAGAGAACAATGTGGTTAGCCCTAGAGAGAAGAATGTGGTTAGCCCTAGAGAGAAGAATGTGGTTAGCCCTAGAGAGAAGAATGTGGTTAGCCCTAAGAGAGAAGAATGTGGTTAGCCCTAAGAGAGAAGAATGTGGTTAGCCCTAGAGAGAAGAATGTGGTTAGCCCTAGAGAGAAGAATGTGGTTAGCCCAAAGAGAGAAGAATGTGGTTAGCCATAAGAGAGAATAATGTGGTTAGCCCTAAGAGAGAAGAATGTGGTTAGCCCTAGAGAGAAGAATGTGGTTAGCCCTAGAGAGAAGAATGTGGTTAGCCCTAAGAGAGAAGAATGTGGTTAGCCCTAAGAGAGAAGAATGTGGTTAGCCCTAGAGAGAAGAATGTGGTTAGCCCTAGAGAGAAGAATGTGGTTAGCCCTAAGAGATAAGAATGTGGTTAGCCCTAAGAGAGAAGAATGTGGTTAGCCCTAAGAGAGAAGAATGTGGTTAGCCCTAGAGAGAAGAATGTGGTTAGCCCTAGAGAGAAGAATGTGGTTAGCCCTAGAGAGAAGAATGTGGTTAGCCCTAGAGAGAAGAATGTGGTTAGCCCTAAGAGAGAAGAATGTGGTTAGACCTAAGAGAGAAGAATGGGTCTCGATAAGGGACGTGTTGATAGCTGATGCCGTGTGTGTGTGTGTGTGTGTGTGTGTGTGTGTGTGTGTGTTGTGTGTGTCTGTGTGTGTGTGTGTGTGTGTGTGTGTGTGTGTGTGTGTGTCTGTGTGTGTGTGTGTGTGTGTGTGTGTGTGCGTGAGTGCGTGTGCGCGCGCGCACAGCGTTGCTTGTTGTCTCTGGTAGCCGTCCGTCATCGCTGTGTTCCCCAGGTTTGCAGTGTTGGTTAGGCATGTCGGCTCCGTCTAGGGCCTGAGAGCACTTTACCGGGATGTGCGTGCCTGTATAGCGGATCGCAAAAGACCCAGCACTATCAAACTTAGCGATAGACCCGTTTTAGACTCCTAAATAAATCTAACTAAAAAACACTGCTTTCCACTTTATGTGTTGATTTGCAATTGTAGACTATTACTTTTTTAGTTGTTGATGAGACAAATCCAAGAAAGCACATTGTCATTTCCTTTCCAAAAGAAGTACGTCTGCCGTGGTCTTCGGACTGTAAGTGACATCTGACTGAATTGAAGACACAAGCCATTCTTCTTCATCACAGAATAGCATCTGTTCAGTGTTCGGTCTGTAAACTCAATAGTCTTTGGTTCCATTAGAGCACCATAGAGGTCAAGTGGTAGGTCACATTGTGGTGTGATCATAGGCGCGTCTGGTGAGTTTTGGAGTGTTTGGTAGCTTGGTATGTTCGGTAGCGTGGTGTGTTCAGTAGCGTGGTGTGTGTGTGTGTTGGCACGCCGAAGGGTTGTCGGTTCAGTTGCTCACGCTGGTTGGAAGTTTATGAGCAGTATTTTCCGGCTTGCATGACTTAGCGTTTGAAAATCTTCTCACACCCAACATAAACACTCACACAGACACGCATACATACACACACGCATACATATACACACATTGTTGCTCTTGATGATATTCCATGGTATGGTAGCTGTGGCGTATAGATGTGTGCATACAACACACCAGCCAACACTGTTTATGAGGCTCAGATGATGTCAGATGAGTCCTGTTGTTTTTCTCACCCCCCTCTCTGGCTGAGCCAATAGAAACACAGGAGAGGGTGTGTGGTGAGAGTGGTGATTGGCCTGAGGTTGGTTCACATACACATACTGATGCTTATATAAACATTCAAATGAACTTTCACACAAGCATGTTCTTGCATTTGTAATATTGTATGTACATACAGTACCAGTCAAAGTGAGGACACACCTACTCATTCCAGGGTTTTTCTTAATTTGTACTATTTTCTACATTGTAGAATAATAGTGAAGACATCAAAACTATGAAAAAACACAAATGGAATCATGTAGTAACCAAAAAAAGTGTTAAACATATCAAAATATATTTTGTATTTGAGATGCTTCAAAGTAGCTACCCTTTGCCTTGATGACAACTTTGTGCACTCTTGGCATTCTCTCAACCAGCTTCATGAGGTAGTCACCTGGAATGCATTTCAATTAACAGGTGTGCCTTGTTAAAAGTTAATTTGTGGAATTTATTTCCTTCTGAATGTGTTTGAGCCAATCAGTTGTGTTGTGACAAGGTAGGGGTTGTATACAGAATATAGCGCTATTTGGTTAAAGACCAAGTCCATATTATGGCTAGAACAACTCAAATAAGCAAAGAGAAATGACAGCCATGCATCACTTTAAGACATGAAGGTCAATCAATATGGAACATTTCAAGAACTTTGATAGTTTCTTCAAGTGTAGTCGCAAAAACCATCACGATGGTGAAATGGCTTTCATGAGGACCGCCACAGGAAAGGAAGACCCAGAGTTTCCTCTGCTGCAGAGGATAAGTTCATTAGAGTTACCAGCCTCAGATATTGCAGTCCAAATAAATGCCTCATAGAGTTCAAGTAACAGACAAACCTCAACATCAACTGTTCAGAGGAGACGTGAATCAGGCCTTTCATGGTCGAATTGCTGCAAAGAAACCACTACTAAAGGACATCAATAATAAGAAGAGACTTGTTTGGGCCAAGAAACATGAGCAATGGACATTAGCCCGGTTTAAATCTGTCCTTTGGTCCGATGAGTTCAAATCGGAGTGTCTTTGTGAGACGCAGAGTAGGTGAACGGATGATCTCCGCATGTGTGGTTCCCACCATGAAGCATGGAGGAGGTGGTGTGATGGTGTGGGGGTGCTTTGCTGGTGACACTGTCAGTGATTTATTTACAATTCAAGGCACACTTAACCAGCATGGCTACCACAGCATTCTGCAATAATACGCCATCCCATCTGGTTTGCACTTAGTGGGACTATCGTTTGTTTTTCAATAGGACAATGACCCAACACACCTCCAGGCTGTGTAAGGGCTATTTGACTAAGAAGGAGAGTGATGGGGTGCTGCATCAGATGACCTGGCCTCCACAATCACCCGACCTCAGCACAATTGAGATGAGTGAAGGAAAAGCAGCCAAGAAGTGCTCAGCATATGTGGGAACTCCTTCAAGACTGTTGGAAAGGCATTTATCATGAAGCTGGTTGAGAGAATCCCAAGAGTGTGCAAAGCTGTCATCAAGACAAAAGGTGGCTACTTTTAAGAATCGAAAATATAAAATATATTTCGATTTGTTTTACACTTTTTTGGTTACTACATGATTCCATTATGTATTTCATAGTTTAGATATCTTCACTACTATTCTACAATGTAGGAAATAGTTCAAATAAAGAAAAACCCTTAAATTAGTAGGCCTGTCCAAACTTTTGACTGGTACCGTACATGCAAAAGAATACCGTATGCACAATCACATAAAAAAAAACATGCATAAACTCAGCCTCTTGAGCACACATATGCACGCAGGGTGGGTGTACGGATGCACACACACACACACACATACATACACACACGCATACACCAAAAGTCCTTTCTGATCTCCAGCTGGGGTCCCAGCTGCAGTTATGTCATCGCTTTCTGCCACTTTGGTGATTGTGACTCTTACTGAAAACAGAGCACTTTGATTCTGCTTCAAGACCAGTCACAGTGCAAGAACACACACACACACACAGCATATGTATTGGACGGGGACACACTCCTTGTCATAGGTAATGCCTGCACAGGAGATAAAGAGTAAAGCAAAAAGGTGTTTATTCCCGAGAGAGCTGTACTTTTGTGTTTGTGTGTGTGAATACTGAAGGTTTGATATGAGAGCAGAGATAAGAGATGTGGGAATATCTGCCCCCGGCGTCTCTCAAAGCTATCCCCAAATACATCCTTCATATCTCTCTCGCTCTCTCTCTCACACACACACACACACACACACACACACACACACACACACACACACACACACACACACACACACACACACACACACTAGCCACTAGCGTAGGCTGACAAAGTCAGTTACAAGGCTCTGTGAAAGGTCTGCCAGTGTAAAAACCTGAAAACATATGAGAACAGGCCTGAACACTTTCCCCATGTTCTGGTCCACCTGGAGTGGTCCCAGCCCCCCCACTACACCCCCCCCCCTCTCCTCGATACTCCCCAGCTCTGTGTCCTTACTGCCACTGGCACTGTCCCATGTTCCCAACCCTGCAATCTACTCCAGCCTCTGTCCCCTCCCTCTGTCCCCTCTCCCCTCCACCCCTTCATCCATCCCCCTCTTTCCCGCCACCCCCCCTTCTCCCTTCTCCCCTCTGCCCCCTCCTCTCCTTTACCCCTTTCCCCCTTTCCCCTAATTTCTGCTCCCCGTGCCCTCCCTACCCCTGTCCCCTCTCCTCTGAGTTGTATACACTCGTCTGTTGGCATGTCTTCTCTCTTTCCAGGCTTTGAAGACAGTTCAGACTGCTAATAAAAGACAGGTTCCCACCACAACAAAAGGGACCAGCACTGGCTTTGAATAAACAGTTTACCCCCCCCCCCCCCTCTCTCCCTCTGTGTTTTTTTTACTCTTGGCTTGGGGGGAAATATGTGCACTTGCTATGTTTTTTCCATGTGATCACAATGCTCTGGAATAGATTAACAGAGGAGTGTAGGAAGGAGGGAGAGGGGGAAGAGAGAGGGAGGGATGAAAAAAGAACAGAAGAGGGAGAACAGGGGGGAAGGACAGAGGGAGAGAGCAGGTAACCTTGGCCTGCAGTGGAGGGAGTGACAGACAGGGAGAGAGGACGAAGCGCGCGTGTGTGTGTGCGCGCATGTTCGTGTGTGTGTACATGCCTGTTTTAGAGAGAGAGAGAGAGAGAGAGAGAGACGGAGAGAGGAATGGAGGAAGAGAGTGGTACTTGAGTCACACTGATCTCCCCTCAACTCCAGTACAGTACACTCCCCTTAACACTCTAACCTTCCAAAGCTCCAAGACTCACTGAAGCTCTATCAACCAGACAGACACACGCAGACACTCTGAGAGGAGCGACTGAGAACAGCCAGTCTGGCAGCATGCAATACGTTCCCCAGGCCAGCCCAGCCCAACCCAGACTAGACCAGACCAGACCGTACGAGCCGACAGCAACCACCAACCATACCACAACCACCAACAACCTGTCTCTCTCAACCTGGGCCTCTCGCTCTCCTTCTGCCCCTCCCTCTGTCCCTCATCCACCTCTCCCATTCTCCTTGCTTTGTACTTCACTCGCTCTTTCTCTCCTTCTCCCTATCCCTCTGTCGTCCTCTGGTACTGGCAGGCGTGTTACCACAGCCCCGGAGCTCAGAGTAAATTAATGGTCTGTAAATTAATATGTGTGTGTGTGTGTGTGTGTGTGTGTGAAGCTGCAAACCTCAGGCTTATTGGAGTTATTAGAGTGCTGGCTGAGCAGCACCAGATGGGCAACTAAGCACACACACACACACACACACACACACACACACACTTTGGCACTTATCAACGCATACATTGACACTACAAATATGAATACATACATTACATAACTACATACATGCACATAAACATGCTTGAAATGCACACACATACACACACACACACACAGCTGCCATACACCCCTGAGCCCGATGGCTATCCCTTTTTTCGGATGATGATGGAGTGAGAACGAGAGCACACCTTTATCTCTATTACAGAGCTAATCTATCGCTCTTCACCTCCCTTACATCCCTCCCTTCTTTCTGCCTTTCTCTCACCAGACCCCTTCATCCCCTCCCCCATCTCCCACCCGCTCTGTGCGTCAATTGTATACTCTTTCCCCTTTCCCCCTCTCTTTTCTCTATCTCTTCGTCTTTCCCCTCTCCCCCTCTCTTTTCTCTATCTCTTCGTCTTTCAACTCTCCCCCTCTCTTTTCTCCATCTCTTCGTCTTTCCCCTCTCTTTTCTCTATCTCTTCGTCTTTCCCCTCTCCCCTTCTCTTTTCTCCATCTCTTCGTCTTTCCCCTCTCTTTTCTCCATCTCTTCGTCTTTCAACTCTCCCCCTCTCTTTTCTCCATCTCTTCGTCTTTCAACTCTCCCCCTCTCTTTTCTCCATCTCTTCGTCTTTCCCCTCTCCCCCTCTCTTTTCTTCATCTCTTCGTCTTTCCCCTCTCTTTTCTCTCTCTTCATCTTTCCCCTCTCCCCTTCTCTTTTCTCTATCTCTTCGTCTTTCCCCTCTCTTTTCTCCATCTCTTCGTCTTTCCCCTCTCCCCCTCTCTTTTCTCCATCTCTTCATCTTTCAACTCTCCCCCTCTCTTTTCTCCATCTCTTCGTCTTTCAACTCTCCCCCTCTCTTTTCTCTATCTCTTCGTCTTTCAACTCTCCCCCTCTCTTTTCTCCATCTCTTCGTCTTTCAACTCTCGCCCTCTCTTTTCTCTATCTCTTCGTCTTTCAACTCTCCCCTTCTCTTTTCTCCATCTCTTCAGACTGTCTCACACACACACACACACCCTGACTGTCTAACTCTGTACGTCTCTGAAGAGACAGTCTCATCTATCTGTGACTTTAACCCTGAACACACAAGGTTTACTTTACAGTCATAGCCCTGGGCAGCAAGTGCTTGAATATCTGGGTTGGAAGGCCAGTAGGTTACTCTAGCAGAAGAGTTAGCGTCTCGGTCAGGGTCAGGGGTTAGAATCACAGGGACATTTTATTGCACACCTGTGTCATCCTCTCAACATTGCCTTACGGTTGTCATTTCTAGATGTCATTAGACAATGTTACCTGAACACGACCTGACACCGACCCACATTAACATTCCTACGCCACCGCGTCAGGCTTCATTCCCGCTAAACATGGCACCGACGTCTTCTCACATGTCATCCGTCGCAGCGAGGACATGCTATTGCAACGTTGCAGTAGCGTTCCCGTGGCGTGGATGCGGCTGGCGGCGCGTTCCTGGGGTTGCAGTAAAACAAGCGTCTAATGACACCCCCCCCCTCCCCCCCTCACCACAGCAAAGAGGCTGCACGTCACCAGCGTTAACCCAGGAAATGCTTTGGTTGGCCACAGGGTAATTGGGACTGTCCCGTGTAATTTGGGCGGAGAGGCAGTTTGGCCGGCGCTGCAGGCTTGCACTTGTCTCTCTGGCTGCTGGTCAACCACACACTACCACCACAGAAATGACAGAGTAGAGAAGAGAGGGAGAATGGTGAAGGTAAAAGACAGATGGGAGAGATAGTGGGAATGGAGTCGAGAGAAGAAGAGATGTTGGAAAGAGAGAGCGAGAGAGAGAGAGAGAGAGAGAGAGAGAGAGAGAGAGAGAGAGAGAGAGAGAGAGAGAGAGAGAGAGAGAGAGAGAGAGAGAGAGAGAGAGAGAGAGAGAGAGAGAGAGAGAGAGAGAGAGAGAGAGAGAGAGAGAGAGAGAGAGAGAGAGAGAGAGAGAGAGAGAGAGAGAGAGAGAGAGAGAGAGAGAGAGAGAGAGAGAGAGAGAGAGAGAGAGAGAGAGAGAGAGAGAGAGAAGGAGAATAGAATGTGTTGCGTTGGGCATTATTTTCCCCCAGGTTCTTCCTCACTGAGGCAGATGGAAAATGAGAAATGGGAGCAGGGTAGAAATACAGCTTACTCAGGTCTTCTCCTCCAGCCGTGGACTCATCGCAGCGTGTGTGTGTGTGTGTTCGCTGTCTGTCAAAACCTCTTTACTGATGCCCCCACTAAGAAAGCTCTGAGACTGAAGAGCCCTCTGTACTGAGGCCTAGACCACAGGTGTGTGTGGGTGACTGCTTCGAATGTGTGTCTATTAAGCGTGTGTGTGTGTGTGTGTACCGAATACTGGTAGTGTGTGTATTAGATATGCAGAGCAGGGTGAAATAAGGTCTGTTTCAGGGAGCTCGGTCCATTGTTATTGGACAGATTAATGGAGGCGAGAGTTTCACACACACACCCTGTATGTGTGTATATATGTGCGTGTGTGTGTGTGTGTGTGTGTGTGTGTAGAGTAAGCTATGCTCAAATTCAATCACTTAGGCAATGTATTTCCACTTCAAACAGAACCACAGGCGTGTGTGTGTGGTGTGTCTCTTTGCGATATTGCTTTTTGTAGCTGCTGTTTGAGTGGGTGTATATGATGCATGTCAACGTGAGGATTGATGGAATTAAAAGTTGTATTCCGCTTGTCTGGCTTTGAGTCCGTCCGTCCGTCCGTCCGTCTGTCCGTCAGTCTGTCTGTCTGTGTACATGTGTGTACATGTGTGTGTTTTGTCTGTCTGTGTGTGTGTGTATGCTCTGTCTGGTCTGTGTGTGTGTCCCAGGCACTGGGGTCATCCGCAGGTCCTCTCTCCAGACCAGACAAGCCGAGCAGCTTCAGATCTGGGATCTGGGATCCAGGACATGGCCTTGGGCTGCGACTAAATGAAAAATGAAACCGTGTGCAGCGCCGAGCACTAAGCGTTTGTAAAGCAGAGATCTGCTAAATCACCTAAACACAAAAACATGCCGTGTAGACTCTAAACAGATCTCCCATACAACCACACAACATGGCCTGGTTACTGTTAACCAGCCGGTCACAGATCCAGAAATGGAATGATATGGATTGTACAAATAATGTTTTACAAATATTACACTGACAATGCTAGTGACAGGACGGCGCAAACTGTGGCTCACAATGCTGAATAATTTTTTGCTGTCATAGTTTCCTAGGGGGTGAGTACCAGTCATTTCAGACAACCACAATTTAACGGATTCTTAACTTCAATAAACAAAATGTGTTGTTGTTTTTACCCCAGATCCTTGTGCAACGGTGATATATTTAACAGAACACACGGGCAGTATTTGCCCCGAGACATTGTTCAGAGGAGGAGGAGGAGGGAAGAGCAAGGCAGAGGCTTTAAAGTCTCCCAAACACAGACCTACCTGTAACCAAGGCACGTGATTGGTAGGCCCAGGGCTAGCTTTCACCGTGTTCGACTCTAGCAAACGTTAGCCTCCTTTTCTATTGGCACCGTGTGCTCGGGTGACATTTTATCTGTGCTCTGCGCACACCTGGCTCGCAACCAAGTCTGAAACAACTCTGGCTAAGGTCACAGGCTGGGGAGAGAGGAGCGAAGGAGAGAGAGGGGTTAGAGATAACGAGAGTGGCTCAGATACAGAGAGGGGGGGAGAGGTGGGAGATGGAATAGGAAGGTTAGAGGTATTAGAGAGGGAGAGGGAGACAGAGAAAGAGGGGTAGAGAGGGAGGGAGGACGGTCGTACAGTACATCGAGGACAGCTGTACTGGCTAGAAGGATAAGAGCACCTCACAGAATGGCACACGTCAGACTGACGTCATTAGATATGGCTCTCGTTCATCCCCCGTTTGTCCCCTTCCATCCATCCATCCATCCATACAGGCCAAGCCCTCTTATTTTCACTTCTCACTTCACTCGTCCCTCTCTCCTTCCCTCCCTTGCTCCCAGTCCTCTATTTCTTTAATCTCTGGCCAGACATGCCCAACTGCAGCCAATTAGCATTTTCTCCCTTTCTCTTTCGTCTTTTCCCTCTTTCTCTCCCTCCTCCTCCACTTCTTTTAACCCTCTCTTCTCTCCTCTCTCTATTTGTTGTGTAAATTAGATTTGGGGGCTCTGCACATATTTTTGCTCTCTCTTTTAACATGAGTAAACCTGCTGGCAATTAAACATTTATGGGACTGGCATGCATCCGTTTATCCCATCTCACTCCTTCTCCCAGTTACCCTCCCTCTCTTTCTATCCATTCACCTCTAACCTTGTTTTCCTCCCCTTTCTCTCTTCTGTCACTCTCCCTCCTTCTCTCAGCCTTCTCTCTTCTGTCACTCTCCCTCCTTCTCTCAGCTTTCTCTCTTCTGTCACTCTCCCTCCTTCTCTCAGCTTTCTCTCTTCTGTCACTCTCCCTCCGTCTCACAGCTTTCTCTCTTCTGTCACTCTCCCTCCTTCTCTCAGCTTTCTCTCTTCTGTCACTAGCCCTCCTTCTCTCAGCTTTCTCTCTTCTGTCACTCTCCCTCCTTCTCTCAGCTTTCTCTCTTCTGTCACTCTCCCTCCGTCTCACAGCTTTCTCTCTTCTGTCACTCTCCCTCCTTCTCTCAGCCTTCTCTCTTCTGTCACTAGCCCTCCTCTCAGCTTTCTCTATTCTGTCACTCTCCCTCCTTCTCTCAGCTTTCTCTCTTCTGTCATTCTCCCTCCTTTTCTCAGCTTTCTCTCTTCTGTCACTCTCCCTCCTTCTCTCAGCTTTCTCTCTTCTGTCACTCCCCCTCCTTCTCTCAGCTTTCTCTCTTCTGTCACTCTCCCTCCTTCTCTCAGCTTTCTCTCTTCTGTCACTCTCCCTCCTCTCAGATTTCTCTCTTCTGTCACTCTCCCTCCTTCTCTCAGCTTTCTCTCTTCTGTCACTCTCCCTCCTTCTCTCAGCTTTCTCTCTTCTGTCACTCTCCCTCCTTCTCTCAGCCTTCTCTCTTCTGTCATTAGCCCTCCTTCTCTCAGCTTTCTCTCTTCTGTCACTCTCCCTCCTTCTCTCAGCTTTCTCTCTTCTGTCACTCTCCCTCCTTCTCTCAGCCTTCTCTCTTCTGTCATTAGCCCTCCTCTCAGCTTTCTCTCTTCTGTCACTCTCCCTCCTTCTCTCAGCTTTCTCTCTTCTGTCACTCTCCCTCCTTCTCTCAGCTTTCTCTCTTCTGTCACTCTCCCTCCTCTCAGCTTTCTCTCTTCTGTCACTCTCCCTCCTTCTCTCAGCTTTCTCTCTTCTGTCACTCTCCCTCCTTCTCTCAGCTTTCTCTCTTCTGTCACTCTCCCTCCTTCTCACAGCTTTCTCATTCGGGTCACTCACATTATCTCCAACACCTCATCTTTCACCACCTGCTAAACGGGTTTCCTAATCCCTCTGTCCCCACATCCTTTACATCTCTCTCTCTCTCTCTCTCTCTCTCTCTCTCTCTCTCTCTCTCTCTCTCTCTCTCTCTCTCTCTCTCTCTCTCTCTCTCTCTCTCTCTCTCTCTCTCTCTCTCTCTCTCTCTCTCTCTCTCTCTCTCTCTCTCTCTCTCTCTCTCTCTCTCTCTCTCTCTCTCTCTCTCTCTCTCTCTCTCTCTCTCTCTCTCTCTCTCTCTCTCTCTCTCTCTCTCTCTCTCTCTCTCTCTCTCTCTCTCTCTCTCTCTCTCTCTCTCTCTCTCTGGGTGGAATAGGGGAATGATTAGTGAGAACACATTCAGATTTTCCTTCCATGTGTCGTGCCAGTAAAACGCCTGTGTGCCCGCAGCACTCGGGATGGCTGTGCCAGGGATGAAGGGGTGTGTGTGTTTTCAGAGAGTGTGTGTGTGATGATGAGAGAAAGAGAGAACACAGGGAGAGGTAAAGTAACAGAGTGGGATATAATGTGCAACACTTGCATAGGATATAATGTGTGGCTTGTGTAGTATGCACTTCCAACGTGTGTGCACTGTGTATTATGTATACGTGTGGTTATTGTGTGTGTGTGTGTGTGTGAACAGATCATTGTTCCTCATTGGTTGAGGTGTTTGTGTTTGGCACTGTGTGTGTGCAGGTTGATTGTCAACGTGTGTGTATGTTGATTGTCGAGGTGTGTGTTGTTGGTCGTGGGAACTCAGCACTCTGAGCCCAGATGTGTCGCATGGTGCAGTGAAACGTGATGCCCCCCCCTCTTCTCCACCCCCAGCCCCCACCAACCCGCCCAGAACTCTGCATTAAGACACATATGGAAACAATTCAGTCAATGCCCTGAGCAGCGTAGCCCTCACACACACAAACACACACACTTTTACACAATTACACATACACTCACTAGCACTTTACACAACCCCCCACCACCCATAATCCCCCACACCCCACACACACACGTTATTCCCTTCAGTCCCCTGTTGAGGTGCTCATTGGATGACATTTTGACAGTGTGTTAACTCTCTGGTGCTTCTAAACTGTTATCAGGCTCTCTACACCCTCTCACCAAGTCATACAGATTGTCCTGTGCCTGTTGAGGTGAGGAGGTGGTTAGGTGAAGGGCTAGAGGAGCTGAACAACGTGTTGAAATGGGAAAAGTGAGACACTGGATTGCGACTGTGATGTCATAAAGCAGTC